>NC_053444.1:34849010-35149010 GCF_007990345.1 Gossypium hirsutum
TAGGAGGGAGTTCCTAAATCTAACACAGGGAGATAAATCGATGGTCAAGTATGAGGCCGAATTCCTGCGACTGAGCCGCTATGCGCGAGGTATGGTGGCGACTGAGTATGAGCGTTGTGCCCGTTTTGAGGATGGACTCAGTGATAATTTGAGAGTCTTGATAGCTCCACAGAGGGAGCGTGATTTTTCTTCACTGGTTGAGAAGGTGAAGATCGCCAAGGAGGTTAAGCGCGCTGAGCACTAAAATCACAATAGGGAGAGAGGTAGGAACATGAGGGATTCGAAGCCCTTGAGTTCTGTGCAGAGGCCTAAGAAAAAGGCCAGAGTTGATGGGCTAGTTAGAGTTGGGCCCCTTGTTACTGGTACTGGACTGCAACCATGTGTCGACTGTGGTAGACGCCATCAGGGTGAGTGTTGGAGAAGGACTGGGGCGTGTCTGAGGTGTAGATCATTGGATCATCACATTAGGGAGTGTCCATTGAGGGCCAATCAGATGTAAGCTCAGGGTACTAGTACTGCACAACCATAGAGGGTAATGAAGTAGTTGTGATTGGGGAACGTCAGAATTACTTGGCTAACATGATCTCTGCACTGGTAGCTGAGAAACTGGTTCGCAAGGGATGTGAGAAACTGGTAGCTGAGAAACTGGTTCGCACTGGTAACATGATCCCTACGTAAGTGTTTTCGCTTCAGGGGACTCTAATGTAAAGGACAACAGAACTGTGAGGGATTTTTCGGACGTCTTTCCTGAGGAGCTACTGGGTTTACCTCCGAATCGGGAAGAGGAGTTTGGGATTGAGCTTTTCCCTAGTATAGCTCCGGTGTCTATCGCTCCCTATCGAATGGCGTCGAAGGAGCTGAAGGTTCAAATTCAGGAGTTATTGGATCGTGGGTTTATCTGCCCTAGTATGTCCCTGTAGGGAGCACCGGTACTGTTTGTTAAGAAAAAGGATGGATTCATGAGGATGTGTATCGACTATCGACAACTAAATAAGTTGACTATTAAGAACAAGTATCCACTTCCAAAGATTGATGATTTGTTTGACCAGTTCTGAGGGGCGTTTGTGTTCTTCAAAATTGACTTGCATTCTGCGTATCATCAGTTGAGGGTTAAGGAGGCTGATGTGCATAAGACGGCATTTAGGACTTGTTATGGTCACTATGAGTTCCTAGTGATGCAATTCGGACTAACTAATGCACCAGCAACTTTCATGGATCTGATGAACTGAGTGTTTCAGCCCTACCTCGATTGGTTTGTAGTGGTGTTCACCGATGAAATATTGGTTTATTCGAGGACTGAGGGTGAGCATGATGAGCACCTTAGGATTGTTCTTCAGATTTTTTAGGAAAAGCAGCTCTATGCTAAGTTCAACAAGTGTGAGTTCTGGTTACGTGAAGTAACACTTCTGGGTCACGTGGTGTCTGCTGAGGGGATTCGAGTCGATCCTTGAAAAATTGAGGCTATATTGGATTAGAAGAAGCCTAAGAATGTGTCTGAGATCCGTAGCTTTTTGAGGCTGGCAGGTTATTACCGACGGTTTGTGGAAGGATTTTCACTGATCGCAGCACCCTTGACTAAGCTGCTACATAAAAGTGTATCGTTTGACTAGACTAATGCACAGTAAGAGAGCTTTGAGAAGCTTAAGACTGTACTGACTGAGGCTCCTGTTTTGGTACAGCCTGAACCTGGGAAGGAGTTCACGGTTTATCGTGATGCATCACATGTCAGTTTGGGATGTATGTTGATGCAGGATGGTAAGGTGGTTGCATATGTGTAAACGGAAAAATATATAGGATTTTTCTTATATACTTTCACCTTTTTACTTAAATCTATTCTTAAAACTAAGTAATTGTTTAATAAATTAATGAAATATGTGAAAATATGAAAATATGAAATTAGGACATAGAAATTATTAAAATGTGGTTTTATGCTTTATTATTTAGTTTTCATGCTATAAATGGCTTATTTTATATTAATTTGAATATATTATATTTTTTAAGACATAAAGTAGGCAATGCATGATTAAATTAAATAATAAAACATAAAATTATATTTAATAATTAATTTTAAAATATTTCATTTATAATTTGGGTTTTAATTAATTAATTAAATTGGATAAATTTAATTCTTTGGTCTTTTAACTTGTTGATTTATTATGGACAGGTCTGATAGCTTTGCTGGATTACAAAACCGTCCAAATTGGAGACCAAGTTAACCCAAAATTTGGCTGCACATGGCTGTTCATAAACCACTTTTTGGTTTAATTGCACAAGGTCCTTGAAGAGTTGAAGAAATTAGAGATTTATCTGAAGATTTGCACTTGACCGAGTCTCAGTCCTGAGTTGTTGTGGCACTCAAATTGACCAAAAATCAAGGGAAAATCAGCTCAACTTACTAAAATTATGGCTGGCCACCCATGGAAGATGCTTCAAAAGATGGAAAATCCTATTTTTGGCAAACTATCTCTCTCTCCTCACCTATAAATAAGACCCTCTCATTCCTTCATTCATCATCCCTTAAGCATCCCTCAAGCATCCATCAAGCATCATTCTCTCTTTTTCTCTTAGCCTTTTCCATTCCCACGCCTAGATTCGTCTCTTGATAGAGATTTTAGCAATTAAGCCTCTTAAAAAACCCTTGGTCGGCCACCTTGGAGAACCATCATCAAAGGAACAAAGCAAAGGAACGAAGGAGTCTCATCAGTCAGAGTCTTGGGTGACAGCCACTCTGAATTGGGTTTAATCTTTCTGTTCTTTAACTTAATATAAAGATGTTTGCTATGTGTTCTTTGTTCTTGTTTACAACAATGTTAGCTTGATTTTATTTAAGCTTGGATGATTTCTTTGATTAAATAATATTTATTTGATTCATGCTTATAATGTTTGTGCCTCAATCGATCATGTTTTCAATTAAAATCAAGTCTGTATTTCGTTCATACGTGATTGAAATTCACCTGAATTAGCTGAGCGAGCCTAACCAGACGACAGCTAATGACACATAATTGAAATGTGCATGCTCAATTTAGATCCTAACACGATTAAATTGTAGGTTGCATAACAACTCTAACCAAGCTCTGTTATCTGCATAGTTTTTAGATTTGTGTGATTAAATTGTTTCAAACCTAACACATCCCTATTACCTCACATGAATGCTAAGAAACCCTTAGTAAATAAGTCAGTAAAATGTGTATTTACTAAGTAAAGGATTCTGAAAGGACCTAATTTGGTTTCCAAACTCATGAAAGATCGAGTTGGCATTGAATGTTTTTCATAATGTTATTAAGCATGTTGATAATAAATTGAGTTTGGTTAAAGTAATTGTCCTAGTTTATTTATGTTATAAATGTTGCGAATTGGGTTTAATTTTACTAAAATTTATTTCATTTAGTTTGCATACTTAGAATAATTTGCATTAGGGATCATTGCATTTAGTTTAATATATTTTAATCACCACTTTTCAACTATATTGTGCTTTTATTTACAAAATTGTTAATACAACTTTACAAATTAAGTAACTTAGCACAAATACAATCCCTGTGGAGATGATCACTCGATACTTACTTATTACTTGATATCAACTGCGTACACTTGCACAAACCTACGCGTTACAAGTTTTTGGTGCCGTTGCCGAGGATTGTCAACTGTTGCCATAGTCATTTTTTTGTGAAATTATTTATTTTCATTTTGATTTATTTCTAACATTACGAACTTATTCTTTTTAATTTTTGTGATTTTCCTTTCAAGTGTTTATGAGTATAGATCGAATAATCGATTTACTCCCTGTAGACCCTAAAATTGAGCGAACCTTCAAACAAAGAAGACATGGATGAGCAGCTCAAAGACAAGTTGAGATGGACCTTAGGAATCAAAATCAAGAACAAGGTATTTAAGCCGATCATGTACGAAATCCTATTCTCATTGCTGATGATAGGGATCGATACATCAGACAATATGTTGTGCCACTTTTCAATGAGTGAAACCCAGGAATTGGAAGGCCAGATATTGAGACAACCTAGTTTGAATTGAAACCCGTGATGTTTCAAATGTTACAAACGGTAGGCCAATTTAGTGGTATGCCCATAGAAGATCCACATCTCCACCTTCGATTGTTTATGGAGGTGAGTGATTAAATCAAGATAGCCGGTGTGACTGAAGGCGCACTGAGGTTGAATTTGTTTCCGTACTCGTTGCGAAATCGAGCACGAGCATGGCTCAATTCATTGCCACCAAGTTCCGTATCTGCATGGCAAAAATTAGTGGAGAGATTTTTGGTTAAGTATTTCCCAGTGAGCAAAAACGCTAAGTTGAGGAACGATATCACAACTTTCCAACAATTGGATGACGAGTCTTTGTATGAGGCTTGGGAACGATTCAAAGAGTTACTTCGTAAGTGTCTTCATCATGGGATTCCTCACTGTATCCAGTTGGAGACATTCTATAATGGTCTCAATGTACATACAAGATTGATGGTAGATACTTCCGAGAATGGTGCAATTTTGTCTAAGTCTTATAATGAGGCTTATGAGATCATCGAGAGGATCACAAGTAATAACTATCAATGGCCAAGAAATCGAACAGCCTAAGGAAGACGTGTAGGTAGAGTTCATGAAGTTCACTCCTTCACTTCGTTATCAGCTCAGGTCTCATCTATTTCCTCTATGTTAAAATAGTTAACTGCTAATAGTACTAATAATTTTGTAGCTCAGCCAACAAGTCCGTTTGAAATAGTTTCTTGTGTGTACTGTGGGGAAGTTCATTCTTTTGAGAATTGTCCATCAAATCCCGAGTCAGTGTACTATGTGAGAAACCAATACCAAAATAAGAGTGGAAAAAGACCCCAGTCCAACTTCTACAATCCCTCATGGCGTAATCATCCTAACTTTTCTTGGAGCAACCAAGGAAATGGACCGAACAACAACTTATTATAGCAATGACCCAACCAATCTCAAGGGTTTAATCAGCAAACTCCAAAACCACCTCAAGTTGAGGCATCAAATAGTTTGGAGAACTTGTTGAAAGCGTACATAACAAAGAATGACGCTTGGATCCAAAGCCAAGCAGCAACATTGAAAAATTTGGAAAACCAAATGGGTCAGTTAGCTACGGAGCTACGTGATAGACTGTAAGGAACCTTGCCGAGTGATACTGAGAATCTAAGAAATTTGGGTAAAGAACATATCAAGGCAGTGAAATTGCAGAGTGGTAAAATTTTAAAACCCTGATTGATTGATGTCGAAGATAAACCCATTGAGAAGAATTAACAAGCTGTTGAAGTTTTTACACCTAAAGGAATCAGAATCTGCGAAGTCTAACAAGGTAAACCCTGACTTAGTGAATTCAAATATTTTAACATCTTCTTTGGATGCAGATTTACCTACTTAGAAAAGTTGTACAGTTCAACCGAAAGTTCCATCACTTTCATATTCGCAAAGATTGCAGCAACACAAGCAGAAACATGAGGTGCAATTGAAGAAGTTTTTGGATGTTCTGAAGCAATTACACATCAATATTCCGTTGGTGGAGGCTTTAGAATAAATGTCGAATTATGTGAAGTTTATGAAGGATATACTGTCCAAGAAGAAACGACTGAGTGAGTATGAGACTGTTGCCTTGACAAAGGAGTGCAGTGCGTTCCTGTAGAACAAATTGCCACTGAAATTAAAAGACCCAGGAAGCTTTACTATACCTTGTAAAATTGGTGAATTTTACTGTGGTAAAGCTTTGTGTGACTTAGGAGCAAGTATCAACTTGATGCCTAAGTCTATTTTCAAGATTTAAGGAAAAGGTGAAGTAAAACCTACAACTGTGACGCTTCAACTAGCGGATCGATCTTGAGCATATCCCAAAGGAAAGATCAAGGTTGTTTTGGTAAGATTCGACAAATTTATTTTTCCTACTGATTTCATTGTCTTAGATTTTGAAGCAGACAAGGAAGTGTCGATCATCTTTGGGAGACCTTTCTTAGCCACAGGAAGAATGTTAACTGATGTACAGAAAGGAGAACTCACAATGCAAGTTCAAAATGATCAGTTAACCTTTAACATTCTTAAAGCGATGAAAGTTCTCGATCCAATAGAAGAGTGTTCAGTTATTGAAGAGATAGAAACCTTGGTTTCTATGGAAAGCAATTTTGAAGAAGATCCATTGGAGAAAGCTTTAGATCTTGACCCTTTGGAGGATGAAGAAGGTGAAGAAAACATGGCTTTGATAGAAGCTAATCCGAGAAATTTTATTCAATCCACACGATTTGAACTGTTGGAGTTAGAAGTTAGAGAATTTATGCAACCCAAGTTGTCAATTGAAGAACCACCTAAACTCAAACTAAAGATACTTTTTTCCCGTTTGAAATACATTTATTTAGGTGACTGTTCTACTTTACCTGTGATTATTTCAGCAGAACTGACGAAAGATCAAAAGGAGCAACTAATTACTATTCTAAAGAAATTTAAGAAAGCAATTGGTTGGACCATAGTTGATATTCGAGGTATAAGCCCTTATTTTTGCATGCATAAAATCATTTTAGAAGAAGGTGAAAGAGCTCGAATTGATGGGCAAAGGAGGCTGAATCCTATTATGAAAGAAGTTGTGAGAAAGAAAGTGATCAAATGGTTAGATGCAGGAATCATCTATCCTATTTCAGATAGTTCGTGGGTAAGTCTGGTGTAGTGCGTGTCGAAGAAAGGTGGAATCACGATTGTTGAAAATGAGCATAACGAGTTAATTCCAACAAGAACTATTATCGATTGGAGAATCTGTATTGATTACAGAAAGTTGAACAAAGCCACTTGGAAGGACCATTTTGCGTTTCCTTTTATGGATCAGATGTTAGATCGACTGGCAGGTAATGAATTTTATTGTTTTTTAGATGGTTATTCGGGATATAACCAAATAGTTGTAGCCCCGGATAACCAACATAAAACAACCTTTACTTGCCCATACGGTACATTTGCTTTTAGGTGAATGCCTTTTGGTTTATGCAATGCACCTACAACTTTTCAACGTTGCATGATGGCAATATTTACTGATATGGTCAAAAATTTTGTTGAGGTTTTCGTGGATGATTTTTCTATTTTTGGTAACACTTATGATATCTGTTTGAGTAATTTGGCTAAGGTATTGTTGAGATACGAAGAGACGAAACTTGTCCTTAATTGGGGAAAATGTCATTTTATGGTCAATGAAGGGATTGTCTTAGGTCATAAGATCTTAAAGAAAGGAATTGAAGTTGGTAAACCAAAGGTGGACATAATTGAAAGATTACCAGCCCTAATGAATGTGAAAGGAGTCAGAAGTTTCATAGGCCATGCTGGTTTTTATCGTAGGTTTATCAAAGATTTCTCAAAAATTTCTAAGTTGCTGTGTTTGTTGTTACGGAAGGATACAGTGTTCGATTTCAACAAAGTATGTTTAAAAGCTTTTGAAGAGATGAAAAAATGGTTAATCTTAGCCTCAATAATCATTACACCCGATTGGAGCACACCTTTTAAGTTGATTTGCGATGCAAGTGATTATGCTGTTGGAGCTGTGATGGGTCAAAGAAAAAATAAAGTGTTTCACCCTATTCACTATGCAAGTAGAACTTTGACGGGATCCCAATGCAATTATACGGTAACCGAAAAGGAACTCTTCACTATAGTTTTTGCTTTTGACAAATTCTGCTCATATCTTATAGGTACCAAAGTTACAGTATTTACTGACCATACGGCCATTAAATACTTGCTCACAAAGAAAGATGCAAAACCAAGGCTAATTCGTTGGATACTTTTACTCCAAGAATTTGACCTTGAGATCCAAGATAGAAAAGGTGTCGAAAATCAAATAGCTGATCATCTGTCGAGGTTGGAGCAAGATGAGGTAACTCAGTCATGTGTGTCTATCAACGAGAATTTCCCAGATGAACACTTATTTAAGGTAAATCAAATTCATGAAATACCCTGGTTTGCTGATTTTGCCAATTATCTTGCATGTGGAATAATTCTTCAAGAAATGACATGCCAACAAAGGAAGAAATTCCTTCATGATAGTCGGTATAATTTTTGGGAGGATCCGTTTTTGTTTAAATAGTATGCAGATAATATAATCCGAACGTGTGTAGCTAAAAGCGAGATTGCTGAGATCTTGTATCATTGCCATTCATTTCCAAGTGGGGGAAACTTTAATGGTTCATGTATTGCAACAAAGATTTTGCAAGCAAGTTTCTTTTAGCCTACATTATTTAAAGATGCTTACGCTTATGTAAAAAACTGTGATAAGTACCAAAGAACTGAAAATATATCAAGGAGGAATGAGATGCCCTTAAAAAATATTTTGGAGATTGAATTATTTGACGTATGGGGCATTGACTTCTTAGGCTCGTTTCCTTCTTCGTATGGGAACACATACATCTTAGTTGCTGTGGACTATGTATCCAAGTGGGTTGAAGGTAAAGCATACCCTACAAATGATGCTAAGGTAGTCATGTGATTTCTACATAATCATGTGTTTACACGATTTGGGACACCAAGAGCTATTATTAGTGATGAAGGTTCTCACTTTGTGAACAAATGGCTTAAGTAGTTGCTTGATAAATATAATGTGAAGCACAAGATTGCTGCTGCCTATCACCCCAGTCTAATGAGCAAGTTGAAAGAGTGAATCGTGAAATTAAAGGTATCCTTGAAAAGGTAGTACATCCTAGCAGAAAAGATTGGTCTTGAAGCTCGATGATGCATTATGGGCCTATCGAACAACATTTAAGACTCCGTTAGGAATGACTCCTTATTGGTTAGTCTTTGGAAATGCATGTCATTTGCCATTAGAGTTGGAGAATAAAGCTCACTCGGCTTTGATGCAGTTGATCTTTGATCTTAAGCAAGCTGGTGAGAGAAGGATGTTACAACTTGATGAGTTGGAAGAGCTAAGGTTGTTTCCCTATGAGTATGCCAAATTGTGTAAAGAAAGATCAAAGAGATGGCATGATAGTCATATACAACCTCGCGAGTTTAAAGAAGGTCAAAATGTTTTTTTGTTTAATTCAAGGTTGAAGTTCTTTCCTATGAAGCTTAAATCCCGATGGAAAGGACCTTATACCATCTACCGAGTTTATCCGTATGGAGCTATTGAATTATACGACAATTACGGAGGTACGTTTATAGTTAATGGTCAACATCTCAGACACTACTGGGATGGTGAAGCTAAGCGAATTGAATCCTCGCTCAAATTAGTAGACCCTTAATTTTTCATGAACTCATTTTGTAAATAAATAAATAATTAGATTTTATTTTCTTAACTTATTACATTTAATGAATTCTATCTAAGGAGATTGGAACTTAAGCGGGACTGCTGTGACCCCTTTAACCTTTCCTGGGAATTAATTTAATGTTATTTGTTAAGAATAAATTTTCTAATTAAGACTTAATTTTTTTAAATTTCATTTGTTCTGTTTAAATTTTAAATTTTTATGTAATAAAGAGGGTCAAATTTGGCCCAAATACTAATCAATTTTTTTTAGTAAGATACAGTCTGAGTTTGAGGCCCAAGACAGCAAAAAAGAGGGAAAAATCCATGTCTTGTCGTCACACCTATTGCTTGCCGCCTAAGCAACCCTAATGTTGCTAAATTTTTGCTACCTGTTGCCCTAATTTTTCCCTATATAAACCCCTTTCCAATCCACTAATTTCCATAACGCTCAAAACAATTTGCTTACACCCTAAAAAAATCCCTAAATCTCTCTTTAGTGCCGTCAACCTCAAATCCTGAAAGAAATCCTAGTTCTCTTCCATTTTTTCCAGACGTCCTTATTGTCACCGCAAAGAGATTGCCGAACCACTGCCGTTGTTGTCACACGTCGTCGTCACTGCCGCACTATCATTGCTGTCGCATGAGCAAGTTCTACCCACTTTGCCAAATTTTCGGGAAAAGATACCATGTCTCGCAAAAGAACTAGATCTTCAAAGACTACTCCTGAAAACCCGATTTTGATCGATGAAGAAGTGAAAGAGAGATTTGATTCAATATTCAAGCATCAACCTATGATGTCGGAAAAAAGTTTTGACTTGAAGAGTAATGATTTGTTGGTTGTTCCTATACTGATTAGAAAGAAAATCAATGCTCTCAAGTGGGAATGATTTTGTGATTCTCGTTCACTTCCCGATGATGAACTAGTTCGAGAATTCTATGCTAGTTTGACTACGCAAGATGCTACTGAAGTCATCGTTCGAAAGAAAAAGGTACCTCTTACTTCTAAGCCCATCAATGATTTGTTTAATTTACCTGATGTTGAAGAAGATGAGTACTACCCTATGATGAACAATATCAATTAGGATTTTCTTCAACAAGTGCTTGATGTTGCGACAAATCTGGGATCCCAATGGATTATAAGTAAGTATGGGAGCCATTCTTGTCGAAGAGAATACTTAAAACTAGTAGCAAAAGTATGGTTTTATTTCGTTCGCTACAGTTTTATGCCTATCTCACATAGTTCCACCATCTCGGTGGAACGAATGCTTTTGTTATATGCAATTTTGACAGAAAAGTCCATTAATGTTGGGAAAATTATCCTCAAGGAGATTCACAATTGTGCTAAAAAGAAGGCAGGAAATGCTTATTTCCCATCATTAATCACTTCACTTTGCTTAAGGGCCCATGTTAAAACACAAGCAAATTTCAAATGGCGATATGTTCAAGGATGCATTACAAATTATGATCTTGAAAGATTAGTAGAGAGGGTGCATGAGCAGAATCAAGGTGAGCAAGAAGAGCCAACTAAGCCAGATACAGATGAGTCAACAAATGGAACTAAAATTAAAGCTAATTCAGTCATAGACACTAAAGTGGAAGAATATGATTAGGAACCGAACATTCCTGAACCAAGGGTTGAGCTAGAAGAAGAACCTGAACTGAACTTGAATATACAACTGTCATGCCGACTTCTGCAAGTACTTCAAGGAAATTGCAGTTGTCAAGTTTGATGGATATGTGTAAGTTCATGAACAATCAACAACAAACTTACTGGAAATATGCAAAAATAAGAGATGAATCAATTCAAAATACTTTTAAGAATATCTCAAATACTTTTGTTCCTGAGTTCCCAGATGATATCTTTGAGACATGGATGGAAGATACTGACGATGCAAGTGGAGATGAAGCTAAAGAAGATAAGGGGAATAAATCAGAAAAATAAAAGGGGGATTCTTGTCCTGTTATTTATTTAATTATTTTTAGGTCTTTAGGAATTTATTTCTTTCGTAATTAGGATTTAATTTCTGCAAAATAAAACATAGAAAACATGAACAAACTTAACACTTCTTTAGAAAGAATAAGATTAAGTAATATGGTAATAGGAATGAACATGTCTAGGATTGGGTTATTATGGAAGAATTGGTACTTAAGCAGTCTTAATGACTCACCTCTCTTTCTTTACAACCCTACTTGGTGTTTAGTTTTCATTCATTACTTTGTTCTTGCAATGAGGACATTGCTTCTTTTTAAAGGGGGTAAGGCAAATAAATTGCTCAAACTTTGAAAATTTTCAAGTATGTTTTAATCATTTCTTTCATAAGTATGTTTTAATAAATGAATGTTCAGAGATATTCTTGTTACTAAGATAGTTTGCATGCAAGTATGAATGATGATTTTATCTAAGTGAAAGTTTGTTATCATGAAGAATGGAATGCTTGTATGATCTTAGCCTTAGTAATGTTTGCCATGAAAACTTAGTTCTTTTGAGGTTAAACATGCATGAATGTTTATAACTTTAGAATTGATTTAGTAACTTTCTTGAGGCGAAATCTTAGGGGACATAAAAATATTAAATGATATAGGCACTATTTCTTTCGATCGTTTGAGCCTTTTCAAGCCAACCCCATGATATTAGACCCTTGAAACTGTAATTTTGAGCTTAAAAGGCCTGTTTTTTTTCAATGAGCCTACATTATAAGCCAATTATCATCTTTTTAAAGCTATCCTAAATTTGTGCACCTATCTTAACTAAAGTTGTCTTGGGAATCAACATTTGAGGGAATTTTCATAAAGATGTATGTGCTCATGCTTAAAAAAAAGTTCACTCGGTCTTCGAAAAAAAGGAAAAATGTATGAGTTCGAGTTCAAAATAAGTTTGGGGATGTTCCAAAGGTTCACTTAAAGAAAAAGGTTGTATTACGAGTAAACTAAGACAAAGTTAAAGGTTAAGATTTTTAAACTGAATGTCCCATCTCTTAAAATCCCTACCTTTAACCGAGCCCCATTACAGCCTTATAAAAGACTTGTTGATTTGATGATTATGTCACCTACATTAGTGGAGAGGAAGTCCTAAGTTCAACATATGAAGATCATAAATAAGCCTTGTGATTGTTTGCTTGATTGATAGGAAATTAAGTTGAATGAAGAATGTTATCTATGGCTGTGACATATATGCAAACTATGATTCATGTTGGCATATTTTGAAGCTTAGTATAACCTTAAGAAATGTTTGTATATGAATTACTTGTTAATAAAGAGGATCAATAAGCATGAAGTTATTAATGCATGATTATGGGATAAAGATTGATGCTGCTTACACAATTAGCAATTTTTCCTTAGCAAGACCTTTTTCTGTGCATAAACATTACTAGGGACGAGCAATGATTTAAGTTTGGGCCTGTGTAAACGGAAAAATATATAGGATTTATCCTATGTAATTTATCACCTTTTTACTTAAATTCGTTGTTAAAACTAAGTAATTGTTTAATAAATTAATGAAATATGTGAAAATATGAAATTAGGACATAGAAATTATTAAAATGTGATTTTATACTTTATTATATAGTTTTCATGCAATAAATAGCTTATTTTATATTAATTTGAATATATTATATTTTTTAAGACATAAAGTGGGTCATGCATGATTAAATTAAATGATAAAATATAAAATATATTTAATAATTCATTTTACAATATTTCATTAATAATTTGGATTTTAATTAATTAATTAAATTGGATAAATTTAATTCTTTGGTCCTCTAAATTGTTGATTTATTTTGAACAGGTCTGATAGCTTTGTTGGATTACAAAACCGTCCAAATTAGAGACCAAGTCAACCCAAAATTCAGCTGCACATGGCTATTCATAAATCAGCTCAACTTTCTAAAATTATGGCCGTCCACCCATGGAAGATGCTTCAAAAGATGGAAACTCCTATTTTTAGCAAACTATCGCTCTCTCCTCACCTATAAATAAGTGTAAACGGAAAAATATATAGGATTTTTCCTATATAATTCATCATCTTTTTACTTAAAATTGTTGTTAAAACCAAGTAATTGTTTAATAAATTAATGAAATATGTGAAAATATGAAATTAGGACATAGAAATTATTAAAATTTGATTTTATGTTTTATTATATAGTTTTCATGCATAAAAGGACTTATTTTATATTAATTTAAGCATATTATATTTTTAAGCTATGAAGTGGGCCATGCATGATTAAATTAAATAATAAAATATAATCTTATATTTTAATAATTCATTTTAAATATTTCATTAATAAAATTGAGTTTAATTAATTATGTAAATTGATTAATTAAAGTGGTTAAATTAATTCATTTGGCCCTCTAAACTATTTGTTATTTTTGATAGGTATGGGAGTTTTCTTCTAATTGCAAAACCGTCCAAAGTGGGGACCAAGCCAACCCAATTTTTGGCTGCACATGGCTGATTATAAACCAATTTTTGGTTTAATTATACAAGGCCCTTGAAGAGTTGAAGAAATTAGAGATTTACCTGAAGATTTTTTGGAGACTGAGTCTTAGTCCTGAGTTGTTGTGGCATTCAAATTGACCAAAAATCAAGGAAAAATCAGCCACATTTCATCAATTAATGGCCGGCCACTCTTGGAGGAGGTTTCAAAGGATGGACACTCTTAATTTTAGCAAACTAGCTCTCTTGCCTCACCTATAAATAAGAGTTCATTTCTCACATCATCCATCATCTCTCATCCCTCTCATCTCTCATCTCCTCTCTCAACTCTCTTAGCTCTCACGTCTATCATCATCCTTGCATAAGGATTTTTGCAAATTAGCCTCTTAAAGAGCCCTTGGTTGGCCACCTTGGAGAACCATCAGCAAAGGAGCAACGCAAAGAAGCGAATGAGCCTTGTCAGTCAGTGTCTTGGGTGATAGCCACTCTGAATTGGGTTTAATCTTTTTTTTTCTTTAATTTAATTTAAAGATGTTTTCTATGAGTTCTACGTTCTTGTTTACAACAATGATAGCTTAATTTTATTTAAGCTAGGATGATTATTTTGATTAAATAATATTTATTTGATTCATGCTTATAATGTTTGTGCCTCAATCAATCATGTTTTCAATTAAAATCAAGTATGTATTTCATTCATACGTGATTGAAATGCACCTGAATTAGCTGAGTGATCCTAACCAGACGACGGCTAATGGACGCATAATTGAAATGTGCATGCTCAATTTAGATCCTAACCCGATTAAATTGTAGGTTCCATAACAACCCTAACTAGGCTCTATTATTTGCATAGTTTTTAGATTTGTGTGATTAAATTGTTTCAAACCTAACACGTCCCTATTACCTCACACGAATGCTAAGAAACCCTTAGTAAATAAGGATTAGTAAAATGCGTATTTGCTAAGTAAAGGATTCCGAAAGGACCTAATTTGGTTTCCAAACTCATGAAAGATCGAGTTGCATGGAATGTTTTTCCGAATATTATTAAGCATGATGATAATAAATTAAGTTTAATTAAAGTAATTGTCCTAGTTTATTTATGTTATAATTGCTACAAACTGTGTTAAATTTTGCTAAAATCTATTTCATTCATATAGTCTGCATATTAGGATAATTTACATTAGGGATCATTGCATCTAGTTTATACCACTTCTTTACTATATTTTGTTTTTATTTTTCAAATTGTTAATATAATTTTACAAATTAAGTGACTTAGCACAAATACAATCCCTGTGGAGACGATAACTCGATACTTGCTTATTTCTTGATAACGACTGTGTACAATTGCACAAACCCGAGCATTACAAGTTTTTCGCGTCGTTGCCGGGGATTGTCAACTTTTGCCATAGTCATTTTTTGTGAAATTATTTATTGTCAATTTGATTTATCTTTAACATTATTAAATTATTCTTTTTAATTTTTGTGATTTTCTTCTTAGGTGTTTATGAGCATAGATCGAATAATCGATTTACTCCCTGTAGACCCTAAAATTGAGTGAACTTTCAGACAAAGAAGACGTGAACGAATAGCTCAAAGACAAGTCAAGATAGACCTTGGAAATCAGAATCAAGACCAAGGTAATGAAGTTGATTATGTACGAAATCCCATCCTCATTGCCGATGATAGGGATCGATGCATCAGACAATATGCTGTGCCACTTTTAGCGAGTTAAACCTAGGAATTAGAAGGCCAGATATTGAGGCAAACCATTTTAAATTGAAACCAGTGATGTTTCAAATACTACAAACGGTGGGCCAATTTAGTGGTATGCCCACGGAAGATCCACATCTCCTCCTTCGATTATTTATGGAGGTGAATGATTCATTCAAGATAGCCGGTGTGACTGAAGACGCACTGAGGTTGAAGTTGTTTCCATACTTGCTTCGAGACCGAGTACGAGCATGGCTCAATTCATTGTCACCAAGTTCCATATCTACATGGCAAGAATTAGTAGAGAGATTTTTGGTTAAGTATTTCCCACCTAGAAAAATGCTAAGTTGAGGAACGAGATCACAACTTTCCAACAATTGGATGACGGGTCTTTGTATAAGGCTTGGGAGTGATTCAAGGAGTTACTTCATAAGTGTCCTCATCATGGGATTCCTCACTGTATCCAGTTGGAGACATTCTATAATGGTCTCAATGCACATACAAGATTTATGGTAGATACTTCCGCGAATGGTGCAATTTTGTCTAAGTCTTATAATGAGGCTTATGAGATCATCGAGAGGATCACGAGTAATAACTATCAATGGCCGAGAAATCGAACAGCTTCAGGAAGACGTGTAGCGGGAGTTCATGAAGTCGACTCTTTCACTTCGTTATCAGCTCAGGTCTCGTTTATTTTCTCTATGTTAAAATTGTTAACCGTTAATAGTACTAATAATTTTGTAGCTCAGCCACCAAGTTTGTTTGGAATAGTTTCCTATGTGTACTGTGGGGAAGGTCATTCTTTTGAGAATTGTCTATCAAATCCTGAGTTAGTGTACTATGTGGGGAACCAATAACAAAATAGGAGTGGACAAGGACCTCAGTCCAACTTCTACAATCCTTCATGGTGTAATCATCCTAAATTTTCTAGGAGCAACCAAGGAAATGGACCGAACAATAATTTATTACAGTAAAGACCCAACCAAACTCAAGGGTTTAATCAGAAAACTCCAAAACCACTTCAAGCTGAGGCATCAAATAGTTTGGAGAACTTGTTGAAAGCGTACATGGCAAAGAATGACGCTTTGATCCAAAGCCAAGCAGCAACACTGAAAAATTTGGAAAACCAAATGGGTCAGTTAGCTACGGAGCTTCGTAATAGACTGCAAGGAACCTTGCCGAGCGATACCAAGAATCCAAGAAAGTTAGGTAAAGAACATATCAAGGTAGTGGCATTGCGAAGTGGAAAGACTCTGGAACCCTGATTGATTGATGTTGATGATGAGCATGTTGAAAAGGAGGAAAGTCAACCAGCTGTTGAAGTTCCTACACCAAAGGAATCAGAATCTGCAAAGTCTGACAAGGTAAACCTTGAGCTAGTGAATTCAGATATTTTAACATCTTCTTTGGATGCAGATTTACCTACTCAGAAAATTTTTCCGGTTCAACCGAAAGTTTCATCACCCATATCCGCAAAGATTGTAGCAACAAAAGTAGAAACAAAAGGTGCAATTCAAGAAGTTTTTGGATGTTTTGAAGCAGTTACACATCAATATTTTGTTGGTAGAGGCTTTAGAACAAATGTCGAATTATGTGAAGTTTCCAAAGGATATACTGTCCAAGAAAAAACAACTGAGTGAGTATGCGACTGTTGCTTTGACAAAGGAGTGCAGTGCATTCTTGCAAAACAAACTGCCACCGAAATTGAAAGACACAGGAAGCTTTTCTATACCCTGTAACATTGGTGAATCTTACTGTGGTAAAGCTTTTTGTGACTTAGAAGCGAGTATCAACTTAATGCTTAAGTCTGTTTTCAAAATGTTAGGACCTACAACTATGACGCTTCAACTAGCGGATCGATCTTTAGCATATCCCGAAGAAAAGATCGAGAATGTTTTGGTAAGAGTCCATAAATTTATTTTTCCTGTATATTTCATTATTTTAGATTTTGAAGCTGATAAGGAAGTGCCGATCATCCTTGGGAGACTTTTCTTAGCCACAGGAAGAACACTAATTGATGTATAGAAAGGTGAACTCACCATACGAGTTCAAGACAATCAGGTAACCTTTAACATTCTTAAAGCAATGAAATTTCTCGATCAAACAGAGGAGTGTTCAGTTGTGGAAGAGATAGAAACATTGGTTTCTTTGGAAAACAATTTTGAAGAAGATCTATTGGAGAAAGCTTTAGATCTTGACCCTTTAGAGGATGAAGAAGGTAAAGAAAACATGGCTTTGATGAACCGTTGGAGTTAGAAGTCAGAGAATTTATGCAACCCAAGTTGTCAATCGAAGAACCATCTAAACTCAAACTAAAGGTACTTCCTTCCCATTTGAAATACATGTATTTAGGTGATTGTTCTACTTTGCCTGTGATTATTTCAGCGGAACTAACAAAAGATCAAGAGGAGCGATTAATTGTTGTTCTAAGAAAATTTAAGAAAGCAATTGGTTGGACCATTGCTTATATTCAAGGTATAAACCCTTCATTTCGCATGCATAAAATCATTTTAAAAGAAGGTGAAAGAGCTCGAATTGATGGGCAAATGAGGCTCAATCCTATTATGAAAGAAGTTGTGAGAAAGGAAGTGATTAAATGGTTAGGTGCAGGAATCATCTATCCTATATTAGATAGTTCATAGGTAAGTCCGATGTAGTGTGTGCCGAAGAAAGGTGGAATCACGATAGTTGAAAATGAGCATAACAAGTTAATTCCAATGAGAACTGTTACCAGTTGGAGAATCTGTATTGATTACAGAAAGCTGAACAAAGCCACTTGGAAGGACCATTTTTCGTTGCCTTTTATGAATCAGATGTTAGATTGACTGGCAGGTAATGAATTCTATTGTTTTTTAATGGCTATTCGGGATATAACCAAATAGTTGTATCCCCAGAGGACCAACATAAAACAACCTTTACTTGTCCGTATAGTATTTTTGCTTTTAGGCGAATGCCTTTTGGTTTATGCAATGCACCTGCAACTTTTCAACGATGCATGATGGTAATATTTACTGATATGATTGAAAATTTCGTCAAGGTTCTCATGGATAATTTTTCTATTTTTGGTAACGCTTATGATATCTGTTTGAGTAATTTGGCTAAGGTACTGAAGAGATGAGAAGAGACAAATCTTGTCTTTAATTGGGAAAAATGTCATTTTATGGTCAATTAAGGAATTGTCCTAGGTCACAAGATCTCAAAGAAAGGAATTGAAGTTGATAAAGCAAAGGTGGAAGTAATTGAAAGATTACCATCCCCAGTTAATGTGAAAGGAGTCAGAAGTTTCTTAGGCCATGCCGATTTTTACCGAAGGTTTATCAAGGATTTCTCAAAAATTTCTAAGTCGCTATGTTTGTGGTTAGAGAAAGATACAATGTTCAATTTCAACAAAGCATGTTTGGAAGCTTTTGAAGATCTAAAAAATCGGTTAATTACGACCCCAATAATTTAGGGACAATGACTCAAGTAGATAGTTTTGAATGAACATATAAGTAAATAGTGAAAACATATATGAATATTTAGCTAGCATGGGTTACATTAAAAATGGATCACACGGCCAGGTCCAATTTCGGCCAAGTGGGTCACACGGGCGTGTGGGCCCATTTTTACCAGAATGTTTCTAAGGTTGCTAGGGTCGCCCAAGTTGACTGTGAACCTACTAAAAGGTCGGTAAGCGCTACTTACACCCCTAACTATGTGAAATTGACTGAATGATATCTGTACTAAGCATGTTAATATCTAAATCGAATATATGTATTGAATTTACATAATAGCATATCGTCCATTGTATGTTACATTGCATTAGGTTGGGGATTGTTATTAGGAGGAAGTGTACTGAAAGGCTTTAAGCCTAATTTACTGGCAGCTCAGCTGCAAACTACTATTTTATGCCGCATTCTGTACTACTTGGAGTGTATGGATGGGTGGGTTGATTATATCCCCACATGGAGTGTAGGGTTGGACGGAGATGGTGTGTAGAGGCTAGATGGGTAGGATTTTTCTACTGCATAACTGTTACTGCTACTGATACTATGATGGGATAAGGCCCTACTTCATTTTTAACGTTGTACTGAGATGGGCTAAGGCCCAAACTGTCACTGATACTGAAAAGGGCTTAGGCCCAAGATCGTTCAACTGTGCACTGTGAATACTGATTGTTTGTTTGTTTCTGTGGGATTACACATCGAGTTTACGTAAACTCGCCCTTTTTGTTTAATGTGAACAGGTAATCCCTAAACTTAGACCGATCGGTGCGACGGAGGACTGAGCGGTGACCACAGAAATTTTTGGACTTCATGGTTTTCAATTTACGTTTTATGATTTAATTATTATTGATTATTTGGGTTGTAATTTAAGGACCCTCTAGGACTTCGGTTTTAAATTTTGGGTTTTTATTTATTTATTTTACTTTATGGATTTATAACTACTGTTCGTAGAAAATTCAGTTTTCAAAAAGTTAAAGTAGTTTCTAAAAGCATGATCACTTAGACTGTTTCATTAAAGTTTCCACAACAAGGGATGTTTCAAAACAAATGTTTTAAATGAATAAAGACGATTTCCAAAGTTTTAACAAAGGTTTACTAAAGATAATAACATGGAATGTTTTCAACGTAATAACGAGGTTTCAAAAACACTATCATGTGGCATTGCCAGATACGGCCATAACATCTAGGTTGGGTTTGGGGTGTTATAAAACTGGTGTGTTGGTTGGATCCGTGTATCCGTCCGAGTCTGAGTCGTGTTAATAGGGATAGTTAAATTATAAGCTATGTAATTGATATTGAAATTGCAAAAATGTGAATTGGAAATGAATAAGTGGATTGAAAAATGAAGTGTGAAAATGTTGTGATCATAATTGAGATATATAACTAATGTACTCATGGATTGAACATAGTTGGTTTATGTTATGGTTAAGATGAATTGTTGAATGATCTATGAAAAGTTATTTTTATAGCAAGTGATATTAATTGAGTTATATGTTAAACCAACTAATGGAAGAATACTTGTGAAGTTGAGCAAACCATGAAATAATATGGTATTATACATGAAATCGAAATGGTGATAAATTGTAATTGTTTGTTTAGATAGTAATGTGATTATATAATTTAACTTGAGCATTCATGTATCTTTATGTCTTTAAATGTTCGGATTATAGAAATATCACTGATTTTTACTCAGCATACGGTTTTTTTTCATGTGCAGGTTAGGTACTTCTCTTTTGATTGCCGACTCAGCATCCAACAATGATCCCAACCTCAAATGTGGTGATGTTTACCTTTTGTGATGGCATATACCTAGGATGTATTAGTTGATATTTATTTTGTGAATGGATTGTAAATGGAGTTCTGAGTATAATGTTGGTTTGAGTATATAAATATATGTTTGTGTTTGAAGCCATAATTTGGCATATTGTTTTGAACCAATGCTTGTTAGGTGTATGTGAACTTAAGCTTGATGTTTTAGGTAGTTATAAACTAGGCTAAATTGAGTGATTTTGGTATGTTTTAAAATTTGATTTGAACGATGCATTGTTGATATGTTTTGATAATATAAATGTGGTACTAATAAGGGTACATTGGTTAGACACCTAAGATAATTGTTTTGGTATGTTTGGAGCATGTTTGATCGTATTTTGGATAGGTTAAATGATTGATTTTTGAGTTTCTTAATGCCCAAGCAAGTAGGAAATGGGAAACTTATTGTTTAAGGTACATTTTAGGTCCACATGGCTAGACACACGGGCATGTGACTTGTGAGACACACAACTGGGCGACACGGCCGTGTGTCGTTTGTTGAGTGCTTAGGGAGCAAGTCAGCTAGCACACAGCTTGGCACACGGGCGTGTGAGGCCATTTCGAGAGTTACACAGCCTGGCATACGGGCATGTGGCTTGGCCGTGTGGCTTGGCCGTATGACCAAAGTCAAAGAGTTATACGGGCACGGACATGGGCTGAGACACGACTGCGTGTCTCTATTTCGAATGTTACACAACTTGAGACAAGGGCGTGTGTCTCAGTCGTGTGACCCCTGCAGTTGAATTTTTCTAACTTTTTCCTAAAATTTTCAAATATTCACGATTTAGTTCCAAATCATTTCTACAGTGATTATAAGGCCTCGAGGGCTTGAATAAGGAACGATATGCATGTTTAATGATGGATTATGTTATGTTCATTGAAATGTTTTGAAATGAATTATTTAGGTTACATTTATTCGGTAATGCTTTGAAACCCTATTTCGATGACAAATATAGGTTAGGGGTGTTACATTTAGTGATATCAGAGCTTGCAAGTTTAGCCGATTCTTAAACTAAATCGAGCTCAGAATCGAGACTAGAGGTACATGTCATAGTTAAGTCAAATTGAGTCGGGATTTGGATGCTGAATATATTTGTTTTTGTTTTGTAATTGAAAATGTCGGATGACTATAATAATGATGTTCATCAAGAGATGTATACCGGAGATGATGTCTCTAATGAATTAGATGGAACCGAATCAGTAACACTGAGTGTTAATCCAATTAATGCTCAACAACTTAATGTTAAGTGATGTAATGCTGAGGGGGGAGGTGACTCAGTTACTTCGAGCTATAGATGATGCTCTTTAGTGTATTGTAGGAACTACATCCGCTACGGCATCTACACCTACTGTTCATCGAGCTCCAATAAAAGAGTTACCTAGATACGGTGTGGTCGAATTCTTAGGGTTGAAAGGAGTTGATACTTTTGTAGCTGAAGTTTAGATTGAATCTACTAAAAGCTTCTTGCAACAACTTCAATCCAACCCGCATGAAAGCGTAATTTGTGTTGTTTCTCTACTGCAATGAGAAGCATATACCTGGTAGCAGTCAGTGACACGCCACGTATACGCAGATCAGGCTAATTGGAAATTATTTCAAAAGGAATTTCAAAAGAAATATGTTGGCGAACTATATATTGAAGATAGAAGAAAAGAATTTTTTTATGCTGACACAAAGTGGGATGTCTATGGCTGACTATGAACGGGAATTTACATGACTTAGTAGGTATGCCGTTGAATTTGTACTGACTGAAATTGAAAGTTGCAAGCAATTTTTGCCTGATTTACGTGATGAGCTTTGGATACAATTAGTATCGCATAGAATTATTGAGTTTGTCGATTTAGTTGAACGGGCAAGAATGGTAGAACAAGCTCTAGGTCTTGATAAAAAGACAGAGACTACTCGTACTATTGGGAAATGTCCTGGAGCTGCTAGCTCAAATCCATAACCGAAGTGAACTAAAGAATTTCGTGGTAGCTGGAGGTTGACTTTTAAGTCCAATGGCCTGATAGAAATCATGATCAACAACCCACGGTGTCTACAAGTAGTGTGCGATGTCCATCCAGGGTTATTGATATTGTGAATTGTGAGCATTGTGGGAAAAATCATTGTGGTGGATGTTGGAAGCTAATTCGAGCTTGTTTTTGCCGTGGATCCACGAAACATTTTGCTAGAGTATCCAAAGAATAATAATGCTACCCCTGTTACTTCTCAGAGGTCTATGCCTGCACCTAAGGGTCACGGATCGAGTTGAGGTGGTTCTTTTCGAGTGGTGGTGCTAGGAATGGAAAAGATGTTATTACTCATCAATTGGAGGCCAAAGCGCCAGCTCGAGCTTATGTTGTGCAGGCACGTGTGGATGGTGATGCTAATAACGTTGTGACATGTATCTTTTTATTATATTCAAAACCTATTTATGCTTTGATGGATCTGGGATCTTCGCATTCATATGTTAATACTGAATTAGTTAGATCGGGGAGATTAAAATTTGAGACATCTAAAGTATTGATAGTGGTGTTAAGTCCAATGGGACAATCAGTGTTAGTAGGTCAGGTGTGTAGGAGATGTCTGTTAGTGATATAGAATATAACCTTCTTTGTTGAATTGTTGATCATGTCATTTGGGGATTTTGATTTGATTTTGGGCATGGATTGGCTTACGGAACATGGAGTGATTCTGGAGTGCAACTGCAAGATTTACTAGATCGCCTTGGGGAGCTCTAGTACTTTTCGTCAAAAAGAAAGATGGCTCGATGCGACTCTGTATTGACTAGCGATAAGTGAATTAGTTGACGATTAAGAATCGATACCTCCTACCTAGTATCGATGGCTTATTTGATCAATTAACATGAGCTTCTGTCTTTTCTAAGATCGATTTGAGATCAGGTTACTATCAACTCAAAGTGAAAGATAGTGACGTATCGAAGACGAAATTTTATATGCGTTATGGTCATTACGAATTTTTGGTGATGCCTTTTCGACTGACGAACACTCCGATAGCATTCATGATCTCATGAATTGTATTTGCCAACTGTATTTTGATCAATTTGTTGTAGTCTTTATTGATGACATCTTAATCTATTCGAAATCTGAATCTGAGCATGAGCAACACCTTAGAATTGTTTTGAAAGTGTTACGAGAGAAAAATTTATATGGAACGCTTAGTAAATGTGAGCTTTGGTTATCAAAAGTTGTATTTTTGGGTCATGTTATCTCCGCAGATGGAATTAGAGTTGATTCTTTGTTCAGTGAAAAGCACCGAGAAATGTTTCAGAGGTTCGTAATTTTCTTGGGCTAGCTTGTTATTACCTAAGATTTGTAAAAGGATTTTCGAAGATAGCTGTGCCGATAGAAAAGTTGTTGCATAAGAATGTTCAATTCATTTGGAGCGATCAATGTCAAGAAAGTTTTGAGAAATTGAAGCAGATGTTGACTGAGGCACCAATTTTTACTTTACCAGAATCGGGAAAGGATTTTGTGGTATATAGTAATGCTTCTTTGAGCGGTCTCGGTTGTGTTTTGATGCAATATGGAACAGTGATCACGTATGCATCTTGTCAGTTAAAAACGCATGAACCTAATTATCTGATGCATGATTTAGAGCTAGTAGCTGTGGTTTTTTCTCTAAAGTTATGAGGACATTACTTGTACTGTGAAAAGTGTCACATCTATACTGATCATAAGAGTTTCAAATACCTCCTATCTCTAAAGGAGTTGAATTTGAGACAACATTGCTGGGTCGAGCTTCTGAAAGATTTTGATTGCGTTATTGATTAACACCCTGGTAAATCTAATGTCGTAGCTGATGCGTTGAGTAGAAAGACAGTGTTTGAATTACAAGCAATGTTTTCTTAGCTCAATATCAACGACGATGGAAGCTTGTTGGTTTAATTAAAGATCCAACCGGTGATGTTTAATCACGCGCAATTAGATGATGACAAGTTAGTGAAGAAAAGATAAATGGTTCAAAATGGCATATTAGAAAATTGCAACATTAATAATTATGATTTCTTGAGGTTTCATAATCAAATATGTGTTCCAAATGTTTCAAAAATAAAAGAGTTAATACTTCGTAAAGCTCATGATAGTCCTTTTTCTTTACATCCTGGAGGAACGAAAATGTATCACGATCTGCGAGAATCCTATTGGTGGCCAAGAATGAAAAGAGACTTGGTCGAGTATGTATCTAAATGCTTAACTTGTCAGTGAGTTAAAGAAAAATATCAAGTTCCCACGGGATTACTTCAGCCTATTTCTATTCTTAAGTGGAAATGGGACTGTATCACGAAAGATTTTGTAACGGAGTTACCTTTATCGTCAAGTAAGAAAAATTTTATATGGGTGATTGTTGATCGACTTGCGAAATCGGCTCATTTTATTGTGGTCAAGACTGATTGGTCACTCCAAAAGCTTGCTGAAGTTTATATTCAGGAAATTGTGAGATTGCAAGGTGTCCCTATGTCGATAATCTCTAATCAAGATCCTCGTTTCACTTCAATATTTTGGAAATAGTTGCATGAATCTCTTGGTACGTGACTTAATTTAGCACAGCTTTTCACCCGTAGACAGACGGACAATCTGAGCGTGTTATTCAGATTTTGGGAGATATGCTTCGCACTTGTGTTATTGATTTTAAATCGGGTTATAAGCATTACTTACCTTTAGTCGAATTCGTATATAACAATAACTTTCAATCAAGTATTCAACTAGCTCCGTACAAAGCTTTATACGGTCGTAGGTGTCGAACACCTGTTTGCTTAACGGAATTGGGTGAAAGAAGAATGATTGGGCCGAAACTAATTCAAGAAATGGAAGATATTGTTAAGAAAATTTGAGATATATTGAAGACAACTTTTGATAGACAGAAATCGTATGCAGATTTGAAACGTCACGATATTGAATTTTCTGTGAGCAACAAAGTATTTCTTAAAGTTTCACCTTGGAAGAAAATTTTGAGATTTGGCCAAAAAGAGAAACTGAGTCTTGTTTTATTGGACCATATAAGATCATTGAAAGAGTGGGACCAGTTGCGTATCGTTTAGCTTTGCCTACGAAATTACAGAAAATACATTGTCTTTCACATTTCAATGCTTAGAAGGTATCGATCAGATTCGTCTCATGTTATTTCGGCAGAAGACATTGAGATTCAACCTGACTTGTCTTATGAAGAAGAATTGGTCGAGATTTTGGCTCACAAGGTGAAAGAGTTTCATAACAAACGAGTTTCATTAGATAAAGTGCTAAGGCGCAGTCATAGTCTCGAGGAAGTAACTTGGGAACCGGAAGAGACGATGAGATCTCAGTATCCCCACCTCTTATCAGGTAAATTTCGAGGATGAAATTTAATTAGGGGGAGAATTGTAACGACCCGATAGTCAGGGGTGTTAGAAAGTGTATTCCCAAGACTCGTTCCCATAAATTGGACTCGTAAATATTTATTAAAAATATTTACAAAGTTAGTTGTGTAGTTAATTAGATTTCGGTTAAGTGAATTTGTATAAATTAAGAGTTGTTATAGTATAAGGACTAAATTGCATAAATGGTTAAAAGTTGTATTATAGATTAAAAATTAATAGAGGGACTAAAGTAGTAATTACCCCATTTACCTAGGGTTAGTAGAGGGCATTAACATGTATGTAATATATATATGTTATAGTAACTATTATTATGAAATGTATAAAATATATCTTATATTATAATTAAAACAAAATAAAAGAAATAATAAAAAGTAGTGGTGGCATGCAAATTAAAGGAAAAAGAAGAAAGAAAAGAAAGAAAAAGAAAGATAGAAAACGGAGTAGAAGTTGCGGCAAACCTAAGGACATTTAGGTTCAAATTCAAAATTGGTTAGTCAATTTAGTCCATTTTCTTGTAATTTTTATATTTTTGGAAGCCGTCGTTTAGAATTACCCGACCCATGTTGAAATTTTAACATTGATTAAGATTTTAGATGTTATTGTTGATAGTTTTAGTATTAGGGATTTAATTGATGGATTTTTTTAAGTTAGAAATGGAAAAAGATTAAATTGTAGAACAAATTGTAAATTCTGAGTAATAGGGACTAAATTGTGAAAAAATCAAATTTTAAGGGTTTAATTGAAAATAGGGAGCTAAATTTAGCTTAAAGTGAAATCAGTATAAAATTATATGATTAAATATGAAGAATAAAAATTAGTTTCGGCTTAGGGACTAAATTGGAATTTAAGCAAACATTGAGTAAAAATTGAAATATTCAATATGAAATTGAATTATGGTGTATTGATGTGTTTTAAATGTTTTAATCTCGTAGCTAACGTCGTATCGAAATCCTCGACTAAAAAGGGGAGGATAAAATCGCCGTGGAATAGCTCGAAATCCACAATTTGTGTTTCTATAATCTGAACTAAGTTGTAAATTATTGCATTTTGAATTATTGCATATGATAAGCATTGGAGGTGAGAATTATTGTATTTTACAATTGAATTGAATTCATAGTTGATTGAAATTGGATTAATTTGGCATATGTTATGAATGTATTGAGTAATTGGAAATTAATATGAATATATATTTAAATGAAATATTGTACTAATATGAGAATTGGATATTGGTTGTATTTGTAAGTGATATGGAACTCTATTAACTGTTTCAGGCTAAGTCGGATATAGAAGGCATGCCATAGGATAGGAAGAGTTCAGGGATTTCTTCTACTTCGAGTCGATGAGGCACTGGGTGCCAATTTACTTCAGTTTAACCGATGAGACACTAGGTGTCACTTTATATAGCACTGGGCACAGTTATTTCTTCGAATTTATTCGATGAGGCACTGGGTGCCAAACTGGTGTGTTGGTTGGATCCGTGTATCCATCTCAGTCTGAGCCGTGTTAATAAGGGTAATTAAATAATAGGCTACGTAATTGATATTAAAATGGAAAAATATGTGAATTGGAAATGAATAAGTGGATTGAAAAATGAAGTGTGAAAATAGCGTGATCATAATTGAGATTTATGAGTAATGTACTAATGGATTGAACATAGTTGGTTTATGCGATGGTTAAGATGAATTGTTGGATGATCTATGAAAAGTTATTTTTATAGCAAGTGATATTAATTGAGTTATATGTTAAACCAACTAATGGAAGAATACTTGTGAAGTTGAGCAAACCATGAAATAATATGGTATTATACATGAAATCGAAATAGTGATAAATTGTAATTGTTTGTTTAGATAGTAATGTGATTATATAATTTAACTTGAGCATTCATGTATCTTTATGTCTTTAAATGTTTGGATTATAGAAATATCACTGATTTTTACTCAGCATACGGTTTTTTTTTCATGTGCAGGTTAGGTACTTCTCTTTTGATTGCCGACTCAGCATCCAACAATGATCCCAACCTCAAATGTGGTGATGTTTACCTTTTGTGATGGCATATACCTAGGATGTATTAGTTGATATTTATTTTGTGAATGGATTGTAAATGGAGTTCTGAGTATAATGTTGGTTTGAGTATATAAATATATGTTTGTGTTTGAAGCCATAATTTGGCATATTGTTTTGAACCAATGCTTGTTAGGTGTATGTGAACTTAAGCTTGATGTTTTGGTAGTTATAAACTAGGCTAAATTGAGTGATTTTGGTATGTTTTAAAATTTGATTTGAACGATGCATTGTTGATATGTTTTGATAATATAAATGTGGTACTAATAAGGGTACATTGGTTAGACACCTAAGATAATTGTTTTGGTATGTTTGGAGCATGTTTGATCGTATTTTGGATAGGTTAAATGATTGATTTTTGAGTTTCTTAATGCCCAAGCAAGTAGGAAATGGGAAACTTATTGTTTAAGGTACATTTTAGGTCCACATGGCTAGACACACGGGCATGTGACTTGTGAGACACACAACTGGGCGACACGGCCGTGTGCCGTTTGTTGAGTGCTTAGGGAGCAAGTCAGCTAGCACACAGCTTGGCACACGGGCGTGTGAGGCCATTTCAAGAGTTACACAGCCTGGCATACGGGCATGTGCCTTGGCCGTGTGGCTTGGCCGTATGACCAAAGTCAAAGAGTTATACGGGCACGGACACGGGCTGAGACACGACTGCGTGTCTCTATTTCGAATGTTACACAACTTGAGACAAGGGCGTGTGTCTCAGTCGTGTGACCCCTGCAGTTGAATTTTTCTAACTTTTTCCTAAAATTTTCAAATATTCACGATTTAGTTCCAAATCATTTCTACAGTGATTATAAGGCCTCGAGGGCTTCAATAAGGAATGATATGCATGTTTAATGATGGATTATGTTATGTTCATTAAATGTTTTGAAATGAATTATTTAGGTTACATTTATTCGGTAATGCTTTGAAACCCTATTTCGATGACAAATATAGGTTAGGGGTGTTACATTTAGTGATATCAGAGCTTGCAAGTTTAGCCGATTCTTAAACTAAATCGAGCTCAGAATCGAGACTAGAGGTACATGTCATAGTTAAGTCAAATTGAGTCGGGATTTGGATGCTGAATATATTTGTTTTTGTTTTGTAATTGAAAATGTCGGATGACTATAATAATGATGTTGATCAAGAGATGTATACCGGAGATGATGTCTCTAATGAATTAGATGGAACCGAATCAGTAACACTGAGTGTTAATCCAATTAATGCTCAACAACTTAATGTTAAGTGATGTAATGCTGAGGGGGGAGGTGACTCAGTTACTTCGAGCTATAGATGATGCTCTTTAGTGTATTGTAAGAACTACATCCGCTACGGCATCTACACCTACTGTTCATCGAGCTCCAATAAAAGAGTTACCTAGATACGGTGTGGTCGAATTCTTAGGGTTGAAAGGAGTTGATACTTTTGTAGCTGAAGTTTAGATTGAATCTACTAAAAGCGTCTTGCAACAACTTCAATCCAACCCGCATGAAAGCGTAATTTGTGTTGTTTCTCTACTGCAATGAGAAGCATATACCTGGTAGCAGTCAGTGACACGCCACGTATACGCAGATCGGGCTAATTAGGAATTATTTCAAAAGGAATTTCAAAAGGAATATGTTGGCGAACTATATATTGAAGATAGAAGAAAAGAATTTTTTATGCTGACACAAAGTGGGATGTCTATGGCTGACTATGAACGGGAATTTACATGACTTAGTAGGTATGCCGTTGAATTTGTACTGACTGAAATTGAAAGTTGCAAGCAATTTTTGCCTGATTTACGTGATGAGCTTTGGATACAATTAGTATCGCATAGAATTATTGAGTTTGTCGATTTAGTTGAACGGGCAAGAATGGTAGAACAAGCTCTAGGTCTTGATAAAAAGACAGAGACTACTCGTACTATTGGGAAATGTCCTGGAGCTGCTAGCTCAAATCCATAACCGAAGTGAACTAAAGAATTTCGTGGTAGCTGGAGGTTGACTTTTAAGTCCAATGGCCTGATAGAAATCATGATCAACAACCCACGGTGTCTACAAGTAGTGTGCGATGTCCATCCAGGGTTATTGATATTGTGAATTGTGAGCATTGTGGGAAAAATCATTGTGGTGGATGTTGGAAACTAATTCGAGCTTGTTTTTGCCGTGGATCCACGAAACATTTTGCTAGAGTATCCAAAGAATAATAATGCTACCCCTGTTACTTCTCAGAGGTCTATGCCTGCACCTAAGGGTCACGGATCGAGTTGAGGTGGTTCTTTTCGAGTGGTGGTGCTAGGAATGGAAAAGATGTTATTACTCATCAATTGGAGGCCAAAGCGCCAGCTCGAGCTTATGTTGTGCAGGCACGTGTGGATGGTGATGCTAATAACGTTGTGACATGTATCTTTTTATTATATTCAAAACCTATTTATGCTTTGATGGATCCGGGATCTTCGCATTCATATGTTAATACTGAATTAGTTAGATCGGGGAGATTAAAATTTGAGACATCTAAAGTATTGATAGTGGTGTTAAGTCCAATGGGACAATCAGTGTTAGTAGGTCAGGTGTGTAGGAGATGCCTGTTAGTGATATAGAATATAACCTTCTTTGTTGAATTGTTGATCATGTCATTTGGGGATTTTGATTTGATTTTGGGCATGGATTGGCTTACGGAACATGGAGTGATTCTGGAGTGCAACTGCAAGATTTACTAGATCACCTTGGGGAGCTCTAGTACTTTTCGTCAAAAAGAAAGATGGCTCGATGCGACTCTGTATTGACTACCGATAAGTGAATTAGTTGATGATTAAGAATCGATACCTCCTACCTAGTATCGATGGCTTATTTGATCAATTAAAATGGTTTATTGAAATGTTTTGTAATGAATGATTTTGGTTACGTTTTTCGGTAATGCTCTGAATCCTTATTCCAATGACGGATACAGGTTAAGGGTTTTACACATCTAATTTTTTTTAATATCTCCAATAAGCTTGTTGCTGCCACTGCATATGTTGCATTATGTGCATCAACTTTGATAGCTCATCTCGAAGATTTGGGTGAGGCGATTGAGTTCTGAATGTTAAGGTTGCCATGTCAGTTTTGGTTATTGGTTCCATTAGTTCTGCATTATTAGAGATTTCAGCTGACTGTATTGGTTCGATCTTTATGGGATCTTCTTCTTCTTTTTCGAGATCCTTACTCTCCTCAACTCGTTGTTGCAGAATAAAATCTCTGGCTATTCGATAAAGGTCCCAATCTGTGATTATGCCCTGGCTATAACTTGTCTTCTTTACGTTTGTAAGAATTTTAGCTTTCAAGCACAAAATTGTTATCGTAGAGAGAAAGTAAACTGGACCAGAACGTCTAGCAGCACAATTTCGTATTTCTCTCAGAATGATTTTTCCCACATCAATGGTCTTTGCCGTTAAGATCGAGTATAACAAGACCATTTGCTCTAATGAAATTGTAGTCCCATGTGAAATAGGCATAAGGCTGAATCGAATGAAATAGAACCATACATTTGCTAGTGGTGTCAAATATTCTCTACGACATGTATGAGTTCCATGCTTTGACACAGCCCACTTAGAACGAGAATTTCTTACAGATTTTCAGCCTCAATATTTTCATCAAGGAAGAATATTCATCGTCTTCAAAATCAGGTAATTCAAAGAATTCATTAATAGTGTTTGAGCTTGTTGGTACCTTGATTTCTCGGGAAAAAATCTTTCGTTAATTTGCTTGAAGTCAAATTCATATAAAATTTGTGAACTAACTCTTCATCTGCACTAGGCCTTTTATCACAAAACAACTCCCAATTGAGAGCTTCGGCAATTTTTCGAATGCACACCATGAAATTGGTATAGTTTCTTTCTTTTAGTGTAAAGCCTTTTTTAGGGTGCATTTGTTGATTCTTGAAAACGTCATCGTATCTCGCTTTGGCTTCTTCACAGTGAAATTTTTCTTTATTATTCTTCAAATTGGACAGAGGCACAAGTTATTTTGTGAGGCATGATTAACCTGAACATAAGATGGAAACAATTTTTTTCTCAAAAATTCAATTTGCATAAAATATTAATAATTCAATAAATTGAAAATTAAATAATCAAATAAAATTGAAATTTTGGAGAAAAATTTTCTTACAACCTTTGTATACAAATTAAGTACTCAATAAAATTAGAAGCAAAAGATTTAATTGAGGGATGATTGGAAGGGCGATCGGTTGGTGGCTAAATGTAATAAAAGTGTAGTGCACAAGTGATAAGGGCGTGCAGCTAACAAGGGTGCATATGGGCTTGAAGCAAAGCATAGCAGCAGCGCACGGCCTTGGCGTGAGTAGGTACGTCAGTTAGGAAGCAAATAGCAGCAGCGTGGTGCGATGGAGGCAGGTGCGTGCGTGAGCAACTTTGGAGCAGGTGTGCAGGTAAGGCCAAGCGTGAGTTGGTGGTGGTCGGCTTGCTTGCGCACGGGCAAGGATGTGCGTAGGTTGGCTAGCGACGTGCACAAGGGAGTAGGTCGCAACATGCGTACGATGGTGGCTACTGGGCGATGAAGCTGCTAAGGGTGCCTTCAACAGTTGCCAATGGAAGCTGGGGCACTAGATAGCTTGGAGGTTGGAAGGTTTTAAGATGATGTGAATGGTGGAGAAGGTTGGTAGAATTTGTAGTGAAAGGAGGAAGGAATTCAATTAGAACTTTTAGAACAATTTAAAAATAAAATATTCTAAGTCCTAATTCCACATAAAGTTAATAAGAATTAATAATTAATATGATGTATATTAAAATATTGTTTGCTATTACTTTATTTATTAAAATAAATTTTACTAAAATATGATAAAGTTTAAACTAACCCTAATTCTATATAAAGTTGATAATAGTGAATATATATTATAATAAATATAATTATATATTAATTATTATCACATTACTTATTAAAATTAAAATTAATTTTTTTATTTTAAATTCCTTTGAAAATATTTACAAAAAGACACATCAAATTTTTAATATTTACAAAAAAAACAACCAAAATTTTCAAAAATTCAATTAAGTACCTAAACTTAAAGAAAATTTGAAAGTTGAGCTGCAATTAAAATTTGGATCAAAATTGACCCTTTTATTTGAAAAACTAAAAGTTTATTTTGCCATTTAGGGAATAATTTCTCAGAAGATTATGTTAAAATTAATTCCAAGGAAAGATTGGAGAGGTCACAAGCGGTCCTACCTAAGTTTCAATCTCCTAGATAGAATTTATTTAAACATACTACTCCCGGAAATACACCTTAAATCATTTATTTAAAAAGAAAATGAGAAAAATTAAGTATTTGATAAAATGAATGGGACTTTATCCCGTTCAATTTTATCCCCCCAGTAATATTTTAAGCGCTGAGCATTGACTCGAAAATTACCTCCCTTACCTTGAAGTTTGACAACTCCATATGGAAAAACTTGGTAAATTGTAAATGGACCAGACCAACATGATTTTAACTTACCTGGAAAGAACTTTAATCTGGAAATGAATAACAAGACTTGTTGACTTGCTTCAAATTCTTGAACTCGAATGTGCTTTTCATGCTATCTTTTAAGTCTTTCCTTGAATAGTTTGGAATTCTCATATGAGAACATTCGGAACTCTTCTAACTCATTGAGTTGAAGCATCTGTTTCTCTTTAACAAGCTTAAGATCCAAGTTGAGTTGTTGGAGAGCTTAATACACTTTGTGTTCTAACTCCAAGGGCAAATGACATGTCTTCCCAAAAATCAACCTATAGGGTGACATCCCTAAAGCTGTCTTGTATGCTACCCTGTAGGCCCATAAAGCATCGTCCAGTCTTTTGGACCAATCTTGTTGGTTTGGACAAACTACCTTCTCGAGTATGCCTTTTATCCCTTTGTTTACCAGTTCAGCTTGCCCGTTCGTCTACAGATGGTAAGTTATGGCAACCTTGTGCTTCACTCCTTGTTTATTGAGTAACATTTCAACCATTTGTTCACAAAATGGGACTCCTCATCACTAATGATATGTAACACCCCTAACCCATGTCCATCACCAAAACTGGGTTATAGAGCATTACTGGAATATACAGATCAAATACAGACAATTCATACTACTTTACATTCTTATCAGAAATCAATCTCCCTTATTTGAACCCTCGAGGCCCAAAATAAGTAGTAGGAACAAGTCGGGACTAAATTAGGTACTTAAAGAACTTTTCGTGAAATTTCAAAAATTTTCCTAGGTGCAGGAGACACACGCCTGTATGGCCAAGTCGTGTGGACATTCAAAATAGGGCACACAGCCATGTCCCAGCCCGTTTCCATACCCATATAACTCTCTGACTTGGGTCACACGGCCAAGCCACACGTCCGTGTTCTAGGCCATGTGAACATCATTAAATAGGTGCAGGGGTCACACGACCAAGCCATACACCCGTGTGCCAGGCCATGTGATCCATTTTGATTTTAAGATGTAGGGGACACTAGGCCAAAACAAATGCCCATGTGCTAGGTCGTGTGTCACGCACGGCTAAGACAGACGCCCGTGTCTCTGTCCATGTGAACGAAATAGGTCATTTCTAAGCCTCATTTCTCACCCAAATTCTGTCATCACTCTAACCCAAATTTGCGTATCAACACTTCAAATCAATACATTAAATTCAAGCTAGGATCATGTTTTAATCATGTAATGTTGTCACTTTTATTTTTGTATCCAAACTTACCTAGTTGATCAAATATTCATATCATAATCCATCCTCACTTCAACTTCAGTCATTTTACCATAAACATTAAGTAGATAAAGACAGACATATATATACATCAAAAGATATCAATCACAAGCCATTTCAAATGGCTAGTTACAGCCAAACATTTATGTGCCAACATTGGCTAATTAACCTATACATGTCATTATAACCAAAATTAATTTACTATTTATACCGAATTAGGCAGATGGATAGTGTGAGTGATCTCCGCCAAGCTTCCAACCCAACGAGCTTCTGAATTAGTATAAAACAGGGAAAATAAAACAAAGTAAGCATGTAATACTTAGTAAGTTCATATAACGAGAATTTAACTTACCATTTACATTTAAGGTAAGTATTCAAGGCACACTCAAATTAAATTGGCCAAATGCCCTAAACACATATTCTCATCAAGCATGATAGTCATGAGATTCATGTAACAAATCATTTTCATAAATGTACATAGTCATCAAACAAGTTTCATACACATGAATCTTTCATCCCATTTTTCAACATGTCAAATATCATCATTTTCATGTACTTCAGGCATATACGAGTAACAATTCATCTTATACTCATGTTATTTCATATCAGGATTTCGTCTGTTAAATCATTTAAAATATCGATGGATACAAAGTTAGTACACATGAAGTGTACGAATTTGTAATCCGTCAATTCATATTTGGGAATGCTTATTAGAGAACATAATCGGGAAGCTCTCTCTCGAGCCATATAACGGGAAGCTCATATGAGCCACGTAACGGGAAGCTTATCCAGGCCGTATAACGAGAAGCTCATAAGAGCCATAATCAGGAAGCTCATGTGAGCCAATAACGGGTAACTCTAAAGAGCCATTAATCGGGAAGCTCCGAATAGCCATATATCGGGAAGTTCAAGCGAGCCATATCAGGAAGCTCTGGAGAGTCATTAATCAGGAAGCTCACAAAGACCCTTTAATCGGGAAGCTCCAAAGAGCCATATGTCGGGACGCTCATAAGAGCTGCAGTGTGTCCGTAACACATGCAGGACCACAACCAATCGAAATGCTCCGAAGAGCTATTAATGAGAAGTTCGCAATAACCATATAACGGGAAGCTTGAGAGGGCTAATAACGGGATGCTCTTTCGAGCTATGGTGTGTCTGCAACATATGTAGGACCACAAACAATACGGGAACCCTGTATCCATCGAATTTCATTTATTCAATCGGGACTTAATGTTTGTCAGGCATTGTCGGATATAAGATTAATTTCATATACATAGCAACAATACAATCACATACATACAATTCAATTAGCACATATAAATTCTCAATTTAGTTACACGAACTTACCTCGACAATGTTCGTGTATGCAAAATCTACTAATTTGACATTTTTTCTTTCCCTCGATCTAACTTCGTATTTGGTCTATCCGAATCTATATAAATGAATTAACATCAATTCATATTCAATTAATTTCAATTCACATCTTAGGAAAAATTACTATTTTTCCCATATAGTTTTGATTAATTACGATTTTGTCCCTAGGCTCGGAAAATAAAATTCATGAAATTTAATCCTTATTCCAAGCCTAGCTAATTTTTACATATCACAATAGCAGCTCATGTATTTCATAAATTTTAGAATTTTTCCATGAATTTTACAACATTTTAATTTAGTCCCTAAATCATAATTTCATCAAAATTCCCTTTACAAAAGTTGTTTATCTATCAACATCCTTTCATTTTCTACCATAAAATTTCATAATTCAACTATATTAATCCATGGAAAAATCCTAACACTTTGATAACTTTACAAATTAATCCCCAAGATAGCTAGATTAAGCTATTACGATCTCGGAAAAATGAAAATTATTAAAAATGGGACAAGAAAACATACCTAATTAAGCCAAATTAGCTTGCTTGAGTTCAACACCCATAACTAGGGTTTTCATGTCTTTAATTTGGGAAAGATGATATAAAATGATGATATTTCTTATTTAATTAAAATATCATCTTTTATTATTTCATCTTTCCAGTTTAATCATTTTCTTTATTTAATTTTTCATGGATGAATGATCATACTTATCTACTAACTTCTCTTAATGGTCTATTTGCCATATAAGGACCTCAAATTTTGAATTCCATAGCTAATTGATACTTATAGCTACTAGAACTCAACTTTTGCATTTCATGCAATTTGGTCCTTTTAGCAACTAAACATGTAATCAGTAAAATTTTCTTAACGAAATTTTTATACAATATTCCTATCATATGGTAGACAATAAAATAATTTTAAAATAATTTTTCTTACAGGCTCGGATTTTTAGTTCCGAAATCACTGTTCCAATTTCACTGAAAACGAGTTGTAACATTATAGCCCTAGGAGTTCCAAACCTTGTGAACACATGTTTATTTAAAAACTTCATCACAACCTTGGCATCGTTCGTTGGATATGCTTCAGCCTCAACCCACTTAGACACGTAGTCTACTACTACCAATATGTACTTGTGACCAAAAGATAGAGGGAAATGACCAAGGAAGACAAACCCGATAAGTATCAATACGCAATGGGGGTTGAAATACCCCAAACATCGAATAATTCTACCTCAATGATGTTTGTTCGGGGCATCTCAGTCCTGTTGGTGACATTTCCAACCCTTTAGCATCGATCACAACTCTTTACGTAAGCATACGTGTCTTTGAATAACGTTGGCCGAAAGAATCCAGCTTGCAATACTTTGGCTACAGTAGGTGTACCTCTGAAGTGTCCCCCACTCAGAGCTGTGTGGCAATGATATAAAATCTCATGTACTTCGTCTTTTGCCTTGCATCTCCTAATCATTTGATATACATACTTTCTGAACAAGTATGGTTCTTCCCAGAAATAGTACTTCACATCGTGAAGAAACTTTTTCTTTTGTTGATATGACTTATCAAGAGGCATCAAACCACAAGCTAGATAGTTAGTAAAATTAGCAAACAAAGGGGTATTATGATATAATTTACCTTAAGTATGTGTTCATTTGGGAATGTCTCCTAAATGGGTATAATTGGAGAAGTCCCTTCTTACGGCTACAATCTAGACAAGTGGTCTGCTACTTGGTTTTCTAATCCCTTTCGATCTTGAATTTCTAGATCGAACTCTTGGAGTAGAAGTACCCATCAGATCAATCTCTGTTTAACATCTTTCTTGGCAAGTAAATACTTAATTGCCGAATGATCCATATAGACCGTCACTTTGGTACCTACAAGATAAGATCGAAACTTGTCAAAAGTAAACACAATAGCAAGTAACTCTTTCTCTCTTACCGTATAATTCAGTTGAGCTTCCGTAAGAGTCTAACTTCCATAGTACATGGGATGAAAAAATTTGTTCCTTCGCTGGCCCACCACAGCTCCAATAATAAAATCACTTGCGTCACACATCAATTCAAATGGCAACTCCCAATCTGACGTGACGATGATGGGTGTTGAAACTAATCGACTCTTCAAATCATTGAAAGCTCTTAAACACTCCTCATCAAATTCGAACATCTGTCTCGTTATCTGATGCCCAAGAACAATACCTTTGCATACTATAAAATAACACTTTTCCCAACTAAGTACGAGGTTTGTTTCTTCGCATGGCCTTAGTATCATGGCTAGATTGGCTAGGAAATCATCATATGTATCTCTGAATACTAAAAAGTCATCCTTAAAAACTTTCAAGTACTTTTCAACCATGTCAGTAAAAATAGACATCATGCATCTCTGAAATGTAATAGGTGCATTACATAAACTAAATGGCATGCATCTAAATGAAAATGTACCATACGGGCATGTAAATGTTGTCTTGTGTTGATCTTCAGGTGTACTGTAATCTGATTATACCACGAGTATCCATCGAGAAAACAGTAATAGTCTCGCCTAGCGAGTCTATCAAGCATTTGGTCCAAGAATGGCATAGGAAAATGATCTTTCCTAGTATCATTGTTGAACTTTCGGTAATCTATACAAATTCTCCATCCTGTAACCATTCTAGTCAGTATTAATTCGTTATTCTTCTTCTCAACGACTGTAATACCTCCTTTCTTTAGCAAGCACTGGACTGGACTTACCCACGAACTGTCTGAGATGGGGTAGATTATACCCGCATCTAACCATTTTATGATCCCTTTCTTTACCATGTTCTTCATGATGGAGTTTAGTCTTCGTTGTTGATCAATCATCCCTTTTCTCACCATCTTCTGATCTTGTGCATGCATAACGACGGACTAGTGCCACGAATATCGGCTATGGTCCATTCGATAGCCTTCTTGAATTGTTTCAATACTAGGATGAGTTTCTCTTCTTGCTCTTTGGTCAAATCCGCTGAAACAATCACAGGAAAAGTAGAAGCATTACCTAAATAAACATATTTTAAATATGAGGGAAGTACCTTAAGTTCTAATTTAAGTGACTCGTCGGTTGACACTTTCAGTTGGACATAATCCCTACTCTCTAACTCCAAAGACTCAAAGTGGGATTGCAGATTAAAGCCCCTTTGATTAGCTTCTAGCAAAGCTAAGTATTACTCCCCCTCTTCATCACCTGGAGGGTCTGATGTTAAAACTTGTTCCAATGGGTCCTTAACATAGTTGTGTTCCCTTTCCAAGACTAATTCCTCTAACTCAGATACTACAGAACAATCATCAATTGTGTCAGGAAATTGCATGGACTTAAAAACATTAAATGTTACTTGATCGTCCTAAACACGCATAGTAAGCTCACCCTTCTGCACATCAATAAGGGTCTTTCCAGTTGCTAGGAAAGGCCGTCCTAGGATGATTGACACCTCTTTATCTGTTTCAAAGTCTAGAATAACAAAGTCAGTAAGAAAAATAAATTTATCTACAAATACTAATAAATCCTCGATTTTTCCTTCTAGATGTGCTAAAGATCGATCTGTTAATTGAAGTGTAACAAGTTAATGCTTGTACCCAAATCACATAGTGCCTTACCACAATACATTGCTCCAATGTTGCAAGGTATGGTAAAACATCTAGGATCCTTCAACTTTAGGGGTGGTTTGTCTTGAAGATATGCACTGCATTCTTTCGTCAGAGCTACCGTCTCAAATTCTCCTAGCCTTCGTTTCTTGGACAGGATATCCTTCATAAATTTGACGTAGTTCAACATTTATTCAAGGGCTTCTACCAACGGAATGTTGATATGAAGATGCTTGAGTATGTCTAGAAATTTGTTGAACTAGACTTCCTAATTTTACTTCTGAAGTCTTTGAGGGTAAGGTGGTGGAGGATTCTTCACTGGAACTGGTTGATTCATCTTCTTTAGCAATTTTGCATCTAACAAAGTTGTAGTTTATCAATGACTGGTTCAGAAATTACCTTATTTTGTTTTGCAAATTATGGTTTTGGTGAAGCTGGAATTTCAACACTTGGTTGAACATCCACTGAATCTTGAGCATCAGTTGGCTCATCTTCAACTTCAATAGTGTTGGGCTCTAATGTCTTTCCGCTCCTCAATGTCAATAATTTACAATGCTCTTTCCCTTGATTTTTTAGATTTTCCTATCACTAGGCAAAGTAACTTGTGGTCGGTTCCTAAGTTCGGTAGCAAGTTAACCCACTTGATTCTCCAAATTCCTTAAAGTGGCGTCATTTTTTGCTATACATGCCTTCAATAGGTTCTCTGAGCTATTGGAAGGTTCATCTTGAGTTGGTTTTTGAACTTGTTGGGTAAAAACAGGTGGCTGGGTCGGTCTAGGTTGTCCATAAGTGTTACTAGTTCCAGCCCCTTGGTTACTCCAAGAAAGGTTAGGGTGGTTTCGCCAAGATGGGTTATAAAAATTGGATTGAATTCCTTGCTTTCTTAATTCTGGTTCTGATTACCCATGTAATACACGGATTCTTGGTTTGATGGACATTCTTTAAACAAATGTCCTTCCCCACAATAAACACAGGCTATATTTTCAAATTGATTGGGTGGTTGTGTTGCAAAACTATTAAACCCATTAGTGGTAAAATTTTTAAACATCGATGATATTGAGGATACTTGAGATGCAAGTGAAGTGAAAGCGTCCACTTCATGTATTCCAGTGACTTATCTTCCTAAAGTTGCTCGATTGGTTGGCCATTGATAATTGTTGCTAGTAATCCTCTCAATGATTTCATAAGCCTCATTATAAGACTTAGAAAGGAGAGTGCCATTAGCAGAAGCGTCCACTACCATTCTTATTTGATCATTGAGACCATTATAGAATGTCTCAAGTTGGATATAATACAAGATTCCATAATAAGGGCACTTCCGTAATAAATCTGTGTACCTTTCCCATGCCTCATACAAGGACTCATCATCCATTTGTTGGAAAGTAGTGATCTCATTCCTCAACTTAGCATTATTGCTAGGAGGGAAATACTTCATGAGGAATCTTTCTACTAACTTTTGCCATGTGGTAATGGAATGTGGTGGCAATGAGTTCAACCAAGCTCGATCTCTGCCCCTTAGCAATCATGGGAACAACTTTAATGGTAGTGCATTTTGGGCACTCCAGTTAGCTTGACAGAATCGTTTACCTTCATAAACAATCTTAAGTGAATATGAGGATCTTCGGTAGGCATTCCACTGAATTAGCCCACTGTCTGAAGCATTTGGAACATAACCGGCTTCAGCTCAAACTGTTGTGCCTCAATTTTGGATCTGCTAATACTCAAATTAAGATCATGAAACACTGGCACGACATACTTTCTTAAAGCTCTATCACTATCATCAGTAATAAGGATAGGATTTTAAGTAGGGTTTGCTCTGTTTCCTTGATTCAGATTTTCAAAGTTCATCTCTTCGGTCCTTCTCTGAACTGCTTCTCTTCTTCATTGTTGAAAAGTTCTTTCAATCTCAGGGTCTACGTGAAGTAAATCAATAATTCAATCAACACTCATAAACACCTGAAACAAACACAGACAAATTAATTAAGTTAAAATTGAACAAAAAAAACAAAAATTCAAAATTAACAAATTCACAAATAATGACTTTTAAAACAGTCCCCGACAATGGCGCCAAAGACTTGGAACGATGGAAATGTGCAAGTGTACACAATCATTATCAAGTAATAAAGTGACAAGTAAATGTCGAGTTATTGTACCCATTGGGACTGTATAAGAAAATATTTATGAAATGCAATTAAAAACATTTTGGTGATTAAAAATATTTTGATTTTGAGGAAGTGATTAAAAACTAAAATTTAACTAAATAAAATAAAATAAAATAAAATTTCCAATGCATGATTTCAAAAGATGATTTTAATCAATATGACATAATTGTGCTAGATAGATTACATTTCTTAACTTAATATTACTAAAACAAAGTTCATGTTGTTACGAATAAATTCACGGCAACTTGGTAATTTGTTAACTATAGCACATACAGACTTATAAAATTAGCCAATCTCTTGAACATATTACTATGCCAATTCAAACAATTAATCAATTTAATAAGCAAGTAAAAGATTAAGTGAGGTAACAATATATACCTACATTAAAACAGTTTAATCACAATAATCTTGCAAGCTACGCAAGGATAATGTATTTAATCATTAGTTAATTTAACCCTCAGCTAACTTAGAAGATTAAACATGCTGTAACACCCCGAACCCGAGACCGTCGCCGGAGTCGAACACGAGGTGTTAACAGACTTCAAACCACTTATTTGACATTTCCCAGACAAACTGCCAATCTGTGTACTAGTCGCTTTAAAAATCATATCTTGAGTTCTGAAACTCAAAATCCAGTTCCGTAAATTTTCCCTGGAACTATACTCATATACCTATATGGTAGAATTTTTGTAGAATTTTTGGTCAGGCCAATTAGTACAGTTTATTAGTCAAAGTCTCCCATGTTACAGGGATCGACTACACTGACCTTTGCGCATTACGACTTGGATATCTCCCTGCACAGAGCTTCAATACCGATGCCGTTTGTTTCTATAGAAACTAGACTCAGAGAGGAATCTGTAAATATATTGCATGACTCCTAATTATCTCTGTTTAATTTATAATGAATTTTCAAAGTAGGAACAGGGAATCCAGAAACCGTTCTGGCCCTGTCTCACGAGAACCTGAATATCTCTTAACATACTATCCATATGATCATTTCGTTACTTCTATATGAAAATAGACTCATCAAGCTTCGATTACATAATTTATTCATTAATTAATTCCACTCCTACTATTTTTAGTGATTTTTCAATCTCATGTCACTGCTGCTGCCAGCATCTGTTACGAAAGCAACTATGCCTATTTCGTGATTTCTCCTTGATCTAACTAGTAATTCATCATACATATCACCAATTATGATCATGACTAGCCATGCCAAAGGCTAATCATTGTCAAACATCTCCCTACTACACTATTGCCATATCATGAATTTTAACACCAAAAATAATCAACCATGACATATGGCATAAAAAGGTCGAATTATCAAGACTTACGACCTAACGTTATGAAACCAAACCCAACCGAACATTTATGCCATTTTCGCATGGCTAAAAGTTTACATACCAAAGTTCAAACACAACATAATAGCCTATACATGCCGAAATGTTCTCCTAAGCCGACTAAGAAGAAAGTACCAAAACTTGCTAGCCGGTGTGATGACTCCAATGACGGCCCGATCACGCAAAAAGAGACGAGTCCAAGAAACCTAAAATAGGTGACAAGGAAACACCGAGTGAGTATATAACTCAGTAAGTCATAAGCAATGCACTACCATCCATTAATAACATTATCACAAGAGGAAGCAAAATGGAACGAGGCTAGTTACTCCATCCATACCGAACCATACCATAGTTCCTCAAACCTATCGGTTCAATCTCATACCAAGTCATGCATTCACATTCCATATACTAATCAATAGGATATTCGAGGCATTTTCATACATCATTTTATTTTCGTTACAATCATACAACTAAACGACCTTTCACCTATTCCACGATAAATCTTATGTACGTGACTTCAATTATAATTGTCACATAGGTTCAAACTTACCAAGCTCAACTTCAAATATAAACATAACGCCTATTAGTCACGAACTCAAGGTACTTACCCGATCCGCTGTCCGTGATCGACTCAATAATGTCGCACACTTAGTGTTCATAATGATTCAAAAGTATATATTAAGTCCGCACACTCAGTGCTATATAATCAACTCGCACACTTAGCGCTATATAATCAAACTCGCACACTTAGTGCTACATAATCAAGCTCGCACACTTAGTGCTACATAATCAAACTCGCACACTTAGTGCTACATAATCAAACTCGCACACTTAGTGCTGTACAATTTAAACCCGCACACTTAGCGCCAATCTCATGATCATAAATGTTTATACCCGCACTCTTAGTGCCGAGATCAACAACTCAATACATCTCACCTCTTTTCTCTTCATCCAACACTTTCATCACCACATACATACATGTATATATATATTTATCATTCCATTCAGCATCATTACATAGACGTTATGATCATTTAAATTAATACAAACTATATGCTTAATGACTTACTTTGTGTTGGGTAGGACGGTTCCAACTCGGCTACTCGATGATCTTTTCTTTGCCTTTGCTTGATTCTCCTCCTTTAACTCCTTGAGCTTAATCAATAAATCAACTAGTTTAACCATCTTGCTAAACATTCATAATTCAATTACACATGCATATGTATGTTTGTATATTCGGCAACCATCCTCACTAATTACCCATTTAGTCGATTATACACATAATTAAAGGTAACATCACGAATGGGTATACTTATGTATATATACATATATATGTATATATATATACTTCGGAATGGGCATCACAATTAGATTTAACACCACCTTCATACTCAATTAGATGGCTGAATGCATGTATATATGCACAATGTCAACTATAACATCATTTAAACACCTAATTTCATCTCATGAACACTCGACCCATTTTTACCCCATATGGCCGAATGTGTAAGATTACATTCAACACCACCGATGTACTTAGTTAGGTGGCCAAATATACCAAGTTAGACTTGACATTATACGTCACAAGAACTCTAATTTAATTTGTCAATTGCTTGGCCAAGAACTCACAAGTGCCTTATCTACAACCTATTCGGCCTTACTACTTAAACTTAGCCTTTCATACACTTATCTCTATTGTTTTAGAAGGCCGAATCCTTATGTGTTCCAACATCTAGCTTACTCAATTCAACACATCAAAACGACATTTAGGCCGATTTTGCTAGCACACAAGCCTTTGACCGAATGTCCTTGACCTCTAGTCACCTAAATTTTTATTCTTTAAAACTCATCCAACTCATATTTTTCATTGACAACCTCCTTAACTTCAATTTATTCACATCTTTAATCATGCTACATTCGACCATTATTTAACAATAATTCATGTATCCTTTTTATTAAACACTCAAAATCAACCATCTTCATACCTCATCACCAAAGACATCAAAATACCAACCAAGAATGTAACATTCATGGCCGAATATCATCTCCATCAATTAACAAAATTTGAACCATGGCTAGGTAGATTTCAAACTTACAACTTAAAATATACATGAATCTCAAAGAATAATATCAACATACCTCAATCTAGTTACATGCATGGCCAAACTTCTTAGAAACTTTTCCCCTAGGCACTGAATATTCAAGAGCTTCTTAATCAACTTGAAGATGACCAAATGCCTTAACTTCACTTTCTTCTTTTTCTTTCTTTAGGTACAGCAATTGTGATAAGGAAAAGGATGAACACTCCTTCTTCCTCCCTTATTTTATTCATCCTTTTTTCTTTTTAATTCCCTTATTTTATTTATTCTAATTTACTTACCAATATTAAATAATAAACAACATAAACTTGGAGGAATGGAACCATGCTTGGCCGGCCACTTATCAAGAATTGGGCACTTTGACATGCAAACCCAAACTTTCCTATTTTAATACTATTTGGTCCTTACTTATTTACCTATCATAATTTTCTAAGTCTCTCAACTAGATCCTTTCAAGCAAAATTCACATTCCTAATACAAAATTAAAACATCAAATTTTTATACAAGTACTATCACACATATAAGATATGCAAATAAAATTTTAACTAAATTTTATGACTCGGTTTTGTGGTCCCGAAACCACTTCCCGACTAGGGTCAATTTTGGGCTGTCACACATGCATTGATTAAGTATTGTTTCAATTAATTACAATTTCAATACGATTAATAATTAATTCATTAGTTACCTTACAATCGTAATGCAATAATAACAAAATCATGGTTTTACTTAATCAAACAATTTACCAAGACCTATAACAACACAAACATTATTTTAACTTAAGTGGATGAAATGCAATCAACCTAACATGAATTAAATTTAAGCCATGTTAGTTAAATTAATAATAAAAACATAACAAATATTCATAGACATGTTCATAACAACAACAATAAAAGTTAAAGGATAGGAAACTAGAATCAAATCTGGTGTTTCTCCGAAGCCTACCTCGTTTGCTCCGCTTGTTCTTGTTGAACCGAGGCTTCTACAAGCACTTGAATGCTGCTACCCAAGGTTGTTGAAGGGCTCTTTTCCAATAGGGAAATCGGCAAGGAAGGGATAAGAAAGAAAATGGGAAACAAGAAGAGAAAGTGAGTAAAAGTAAGAGAGATGTGAGGAATGAAAGGTGTGTTGAATGAAGAGGTGATGGGGGTATTTATAGGTGAGATTGGCAGCTAAAAATAGCAAAAAATCAGCAGTCATATACCCCCCTTGGCCAGCCACACATGTGGCAAGTTTGAATGTTTCAAACCTGCTAAATTTAGCTTGGGGTGAATCTTTAAAGGCACAAAGAGGCAAAAAATCAGCAGTCATATACCCCCTTGGCCAGCCACACATGTGGCAAGTTTGAATGTTTCAAACCTGCTAAATTTAGCTTGGGGTGAATCTTTAAAGGCACAAAGAGTGGAGGGGTTTGAATGCAATTTTAAGGAAACCTCAAGGGCTGATTTGCAAGTCAAATAATCAGCTAATTTGAGTTTATTGGGTTAGCATGTTGGACAGTTTTGGGCAGCCCATTTGCTCGATTGGATTAGTCTTTCGGTTTAGCACAATTGTGCCTCATTTCATAATATAATTAATAATATTTTTTAACCCAAAATAAATTGGATATAATTAAAATTAATTATATTATGAATTAATATTCATAATTTGGACCGTCTTAGGCTGAAAAATTAATTGGGCTCGATGCTTCAAAAATCGATTCCCGATTTTGTGCTTCTAGCAGTGTTTGCTGAGCTAAATTTCACCCTTTGTGCGAATCTATCGAAAATAAATCAAAATTTATCAAATTTACTATAAAATTAATTAAAATTAAATATTTTAATAATTTAAGTACAATTAATTATTTTATAATTATATTATATTTTTCAACAAGAATTACTACGAAATTGCATGAATTTGAGTTAAAAAGGGCATGAAAAAATCTATATATTTTCATGTTTCTAGCAACATGTGATGATCCATGAGTACAAATGGGAGCGTGTCACTATGGATTTTGTTTCAAGATTATCGTTAACTCTGAAAAGATAAGATTTGATATGGATTACATTTAATAGGTTAACAAAATCTGTTCACTTTATTTTGGTTTGAATAGATTTTCACTTGAGAAGTTAATTGAATTATATAATTTCTAAGATTTTTAGATTGCATAGTATGCTATAATTCATTATTTCTGACTGTGATCCGAGTTTTCGGTACCAAATTGAATTTTAGTATTACTTTTCATCCGCAAGAAATTGGTCAAACTGTGTGTGTAATACAAATTTTGGATGATATGTCAACATGTGTAAATGAGTTTGAAAATGATCATGAAAAGTAATTACCGTTAGTTGGGTTTGCTTATAAAAACAGTTATCAGCCGAGCATAAAAATAAAATAGTATGAGACTTTATATTAGCGTAAATGAAGAAGTACGTTGTACTGAATGAAAGAAAGTTAGTTGGAGTTTATTTGGTTTGAGAAACTAAGAATAAAGTCAGAGTTATGCATTTAATTTGCATAATTTTTTTTTGTTTTTGAAGTTAAATATTTTGTTTTGTACGGTAATACTCTGTAACATTAATCTGGCAACAGATACGGGTTAAGGGTGTTACAAAATAATAACAAAAATAAGTATAAGAAATACTTAGTTGGTTCATACATTTCAATTCACTAACTTACCATACACATTTAATTGCTAAGTGCATATAACTATTCAAGTAAAAACCTTATCACAACATGAATCAACAACTTCAAGTCAATAACCAATAAATATACGGATACTCGAAATTCAAATCATGTTCGCTTTTATAAAACCATTTAACATTGTATATCTAGTAGTTTTCCAATGGAACTTCGTAAAAGAATTCAATATACAAGTCCAAAAATAGATAAAACTCGTATGAGCTAATTTGGTACAAAGATATATGTGTCAAGTTACCTATCCGGGCTAAACCAATGACAACACGAAGGAAATATAGCCTGGTCAGGGCTATGTATACATGTAAGGTTACCAGTCCAGGCTAAATCTGTGTCACATGTATATTTGAGTCTGTAACAAATGCTGAAGCTCGATCCAGAACGAGAATCGCTCAGAAACCTTGTATATGTTACTTTTACTCATTCCATTGGAAATATTTCAAAAATCCAATTTATTACTATAAAGTCCAATTTTTTCAATTTGGGAAATTTATATATATAATTCAAAAATTAAATAACAACTTGTAACTTTAGTAGGTAGTATGAACTTACTTGTCAGGTGATTCAGCTATTAGGGACTAATCGACAAATTTCCCTTTTGCTCGTACGTCCTCCACTCGTTGAGTTTTTTTTCATCTAAAGTACAATTTAGTTTAATTAAATCAATTCAAATCAAATAAACAATCAATTTATGCATTTAAGTATTTTTCATATTTACAAATTTATCCCTAAACTTTACCATTTATACAATTTAGTCCATAAACCCGAAATTATGAAATTGAACACAACTAAGATTAAATCAAGCTAGCCGATTTTCCTATTACTCATAAAGAGCTCATACATTTCTCTATTTCACAATATTATCATGAGATTTTACAACTTTAACAAATAAATCCTTAAACATCAAAATTACAAAAACTTATTTACAAAATAATATTATTTAGCTATCAAGCTTATAAAAATATTATAAAACTTCAAAATTCTCACAATTTCAACAATGGAACATTTCACAACATTTAACAGTTTTACAAATTAATACTCAGGTTAACTAAACCTAGTTGCAACAGTCACAAAAACATAAATATTATTAAAATTAAGATCAAAATTGACTTACATGCAAAGAAATTGAGCTGGGCTGAATCCTAAGTTTACATAGCCATGGCAGTGGTGAAAGGAAAACTTGGAGAAGATGATAGTCATTTATCTTTTGTTTACTTTCATTTTTTTATTAAATTATCAATTTGTCCTTTATTTAACTTATAAATAACCAATATGCTTACCCATAACAGTCCACTATATTTTGTAATGGTCAAATTACCATTTAAGGCCACCAAATCAAGTTTTTAAAGCTTTTGAACCCATTTTACTAATAGAAATAATTTGTCTCAACTTTTACGATTTAATTCTTTTTACTTAATTAACTATCTAAACGTTAAAATTTCTTAACTAAATTTTAATACGACATTATTGAGACTCTATAAATATTTAATAAATAAAAAATTGACTTACTAGTCAAAATTGTGGTCTCGAAACCAGTGTTCTCGACACCACTAAAAAATGGGATGTTTCATTATTTTTTGATGTTATAGGCATTGGTTAATTGTTCATTTAGATAAAAACATGTTTATGTTATTCTTGCATTATAATTATAATAATGCAAATGAATTAATTATTTAATCATATTGAAATTATAATTAATTGGCACACTATCTAAATGGTGCATGATTAATCTTTTTAAGATAAATTAGATTAAATGAGTGATAGTATTGATAGATATTATTGCCTTGCATAACCTAAAGTTTGATGTGATAAAATTTTTTTCAGTATAGAAATATATTGTTACTTCACTATCTCTTATGTCTGCTTATGAAAATTATTTAATTATTTAACATAAATAATTGTGAGTTAATGAATAAGGTTAATTTAAAACAGTTATGTCATATTGATTAAACTCTTTAAAATCTTGCATTTACCTTGTGCTACAATTTAGTTTAAGTTGTTGCTTAGTTTTAATTTAGATAATAGCTCACTCCCTTTAAAATATTTTTCCATCACCAAATTGCTAAAATTTTTATTTCATAAAAGTTTTTTCCTATACATTCTCTGTGGAAACAATACTCGATTCTTATCTCTATTACTTACCAGGGTTGTGTATACTTACACATATTCATTGTTCCATTAAATTATCTCTTTCTAAAATTAAATTTAAATAACCCTTAAATATATAAAAATAATAAAAATATACCATTTTCTCTTTTTTTTTTAAATGATAAACTTAAAAAGCTATATGAATTTTTTTAAATATGAATTTTTTTATTTAAGGAAATTTCTTGAGATATTTTATATATTTTTAAAACCTATTTAATTTTAATTTTAAAAAGGGACAAATGTAAATAAATAAAAAATTTAAAAACATTTAATCGGCCGCACTTATGACAACCCCTTTTTTCTTCCAACCTTTAATGTTTTATAAAATCACTTAAATACGGGTGATACCATAAATGACAACTGCACACCCAGATGTCAACAGCAGCACCAAAGTTCACTGTTTAAAAGGATTTTTTTTTTTACAAATGAGTATTTTTGTAAATAATTAATTTATTTAAGTTATTTCCGAAAAGAAACCCCAAGATAAATATTATGTGGTAAGTAATGCACGGTAGCAATACCATGCCAAAACAAATACGTGGGGTCCTAAGCTAAAATTATTTCAAAATTATAATGGAAGGACTTACCTCATTCCTACTGCGACCTAAGTCTAACTCATCGCGATGCTTAAAAATAGCTAGCTTGCATATGAACTTAGCAAGAAAAGAAGATAATGTTGACAAGACATCTTTATTTTCTCTCCTTTGTTTTTCCTTTTTTTGAAACCCACATACTAAACTTGCTCAGATATGAGTTCAAAGATCTCCAATGACCCTCCAAATATATGAAATAATTTTAAAAGAAAAGAAAAAAGCATCATGTAAACAGTAATTTTCCATGTTCCTCGAATAAAACGTGGTCATCAATTGCCTCCCACTTGTCTCTTCCATGAGTCTTCCACAATCAACTCATCAACTCCCCAGTCTTCATAACTGAAATGTTTTATCAAATGTTAATCCATCAGATATGCTAAAAAGAAAGCGAGTAAACAAAGGCATGAATGATCACAATCACCAAATGTCACCCCACCCCTGTTTCCCTCCTTTACTTTCCACTCTTCCCCCAAAGTACAAAGCAAAACTACCACACAAGGGCCTGATGTTCCATTGATCTTACATAGAACACAATTTTTATTTTTCACGACAAAATCTCACCTCCCACCAGGCAAGTACCGACGAATGGTGAAGGGGATTTTCCGCTCCTGAAGCTCCTTCATGGCAATCTAAACAAACAAAATAAATAGAGTCAGCAATGAAATATTAGGCTGTTGGAAAAATGGCATGGAGTATTCTCACCAATCATGTAATGTAGATCAGAAAGAGAAAGAAAGTGACTACAAGCAACTTGCTTATAAGTTTAAAATTGTCAAAGCCAAGCATGAGATATTAGAAACAAAGTGGGTGAACCGAGTAAAGAAGATAGATTAGAACTTTTTCGACAAGCAAAGCAACAGCTAAAATGTGAAAAACAAGGAAAAGCACATGATTGAAATTGAATCAACAATGCTTTCAAACTGAACAAGATGCAAAATGAGAATAAAACCAGCGCCAAATTTGTTGTTTATTTGATTGAGGAATTAAGATATTGGATGCTTGCCTATCGAATTTTCTGAGCAAAGAGTTGAACAAGCTACATGCTGCAACTGGTCAATATCACAGTACTAAACAAGATACAAGGGATCACTGTGAATGTTGTTGGCAGTGTTGTGTGTGCAAGTATTTATATATAGATTGATAAACTATTATTATATAAATTAGATTATAGCACACTCACGGTTTGGGTGAAAAAAAGTTTATATAAAAATCAAATGAAGTTTTAGTTAAAATGGTAAAGTTAAAGATTTAATATTCATTATGTCTTAGATTCAAATCTTACCATGTGCAAGATTTTATTGATTTTATTTTAAAAAATTATATATATAAACAAAATCACCCTCATAATAACATAACTTACATTTGGGTAATACGAATAGATACTTCTTCAACAGAGCTACATAATACCCTCCAACGCCAGGTTGAAGAAATAGTAATCCCTCAATAGTTACTTTTAGGGGTGCGGTTGGTTGGGTGAAAAAGTAGAGGGATAAGAGGAGGGAGTGAAAAACTGGAAAGAAAGTAAATTTTGAGTGTACTTGGTTGGAAAGAAAAGCAAGAGGAAAGAAAATAGGAAAGGTGATTATTTTCGCTCCTAATGCATAAAAATCAATCATCCTAAATTGAAATGATGAGAGGAGAGAAACTGAGAGGGATGTGCAATGTTAGTTCAAAATTATGTATTTTCCAAATGTTTTATTTTCTTTACTTCCAATTTTCAACTCTACCAAGCAATGGATGGAAAGAAAAATAATTTTAAAAATAATTTTCTTTTCAGTTTTCCATCTCTCCTACCAAGCACACCTATGGAAAGAAAAATTATGTTTTTCATCCTTCTAGCTTTCCACCCCTTCAATTTTCCATCCTTCCAATTTTCTTTCCACCCTACCAAGCAAAACCTTAAGGCTATTTAGCACTGCTTTTGAAAATTACTGTAGAAAAATGCTTCTGAAAATTGTGTTTTAAAATTTCAAGTGTTCAGCATTGCTATCAAAAAGTGATGTGAAAGGTTTTAATGTCAATTTTAGACACAACTTTGTGAAGTAAAAATATGTTAATTTAAATAATTTTCAAATTCCTTAATATTATGATATATCACATATCATATTAAAATAAATTTAACCAATTAATATAAATTGTTTTTAAATTTTAGTTTCAATATATAAATAATATTTTTTATATTTAATTCACATACATAACTTCTATAAAATAATAAAAAATTCGTAAGTAGAAAAATAATTGAATCAAATGCAAAGTATCTTACTTCCCCATGTCTTTATTATTAATTATTATTATCACAATTCTCTACAAATCATCAGCCAAACATGAATATGGAAGCCCAGTTTCCTATACAATGTAAAAACTCATTTACAACAATAAATAAACAAGATGAAATAGAGAACCCAATGTTCATTTTATGCGTATCGATACTCAGAACTTGTATTGTCAAAAGTGGCAATCTCAAATAAGTATTCGACAGGTTTAATACCAAGCTAACCCACAGTTTTATCAACTTTCTATATAGAAGAATATAACAAAGAAGCAGTGCAAGACAGGAAATGTAGTAAAAAACTTAGGCTTACCTCAAGCGGGTCAGTCTCACCCTCCAACTCAACCATTACTGGTGCATTCATGCTGCTCAGAAGAAAAGGTTAAAGCATTGGAAACGCAATAAAAGAATCTAAAGCTTATTAAGTTCACCTGATTTGCAGGGCACGTGTACCCAAGATTCTAGCACGCTCATATTTGGTCATGTACTTTGATGTTTTGCGACAAATTTTGTCATTAGCATCTTCGTCTTCTTTTTCTTCAGTTTCAACAGGATCGACGGGAACATCGTCATTGTTATTGTTTTCCACCTCCTCCTCGGCTCCTTCCTGTCCACCTAAAAAAATAAAAAAAATAAAAACAATTCATTAGACAGTAAATAACCTTATCGCTCACGTTGAATTTCTGTTTTGCAAACAATGTAAAGTATTTTTTTAAGAAAACGAAATTGGATTCTCACTTCAATCTCAGGCTCTGGTGGCTCATCCTCATATCTGTAGCAACAATTTCAGCAATACAGGCTTAAGTTTTTGGGAATCAAAACACACAGAGTCAAAATGCTGTAATTTCAACAATAAAGACAACAGCAAACCAGAGATAGGGCAAACACTTCACCCTCAGTTCGGCTGCTTAGAAAAGTATAGGTTCCAAAGAGAAAAATACCCGTTCCCAACGAGAAAATCAAGAAAAAAAAACCATTGGTTTCCCAAGATTCCTTAACGGTAGAAAAAGAAAATAAAAGGCCCAATTCTGGGATTTCCTTTATTAATCCGAACTTCAACAGAAACTACAAACTCCAATCGTCGCAATCGATAAAGAAATAATGAAAACAGAGAAAGAGAGAGAACCCCATGTCCATGTCATTATAATCGTCGTCCGCCATTGTTGATTTGTAAAAGCAACTTTGATAAGTGTTTATTGTTGAGGATTCTTGCGCGAAGCTTTACTTCTTTTCCAAAGCCCTAATCAGAACATTTATGTCAAATAAAAGTTAAAACTCGTTTAACTTTTGACCAAAACAGCCGTTTAACTTAATTAAGAATAAGGCCCTGAGATTTCTTAAAATATCATTTATTACCCTTGGCTTCTATGAAAATTGCCTATGCACCCTTTTTCAGGTCAGTTTCGTAATGTTAACAATGGATTTTTTTGACAATCTCGGTTTGGAGTGTGTCAAAAAGTCTAATTTATTAATTTTGGTATTAATATAAAAAAATTGTGGTGGTCTATTTTAGATATTATATTGAAAATTAAAAAATAAATAATATTTAAATAAGCTGATATAATCATACATAAAAGTTATATTTTAAATACTTTGTAATAATTAATAAATTATTTGTATATTTAATTATAAATAAAATATTTTAAAAGTTTAAATATAATAATAAATCATATTTAAATAATTTATTATAATATATATAATTAAATTGATCTAAATTTTTAAATAGATTTTAAATAATTAATACAAATAATTATATTATTATAATTTACACTTCAAAGCACAAAAGTCAAAAGATCATAAAGTTAAAAAACAGCTAAACTCAACTTTTACATTCCACACTTCAACCTTCAAAAATCAATGTTTGACATTGTTTTCGAGTTGAAAAACACTTTTTCACCCTTAATTAAAAGTATTGTCAAACGAAACCTCATGATAATATTTTTATTATTTTTATATAACATTTATATGCACGTGTACAATTTTTTATAATATTATCTACATCGAATCAGATCAATTAATTCAATCTAAAGTAAACAAGTCAGACAAAAAAAATATGAATCGAGATAAATAGGAACCAAACACTGAAAACACCGCCGAAATCTTGTACAACTAGAAATTAAAAGTTCAACCTTTGCAGCGTGTTTGGTTCGCTGTAATGGGTATGCAATTACCCATTTATTCCACGCGCCCCACCTAATCCCGTGTTTGGTTCGCTGTAATGCCTATTACGCGCCTATTACATTACTGACCTAATCCCCAAATTCTCTGCTTTTGTATTCCCTTCCCAAAACGATGATTAGCCCTATTACGGACGTCTTCCCAAATCAGTCTCTGTTTTACCCTCCCTCCCTACCCGAAATCGACCTCCACCCTCTCCCTCCCAACATCAACAGAAGCTGCCAGCAAAGTCACCTCCACCGTCATATTGTCATCTTTCGCCGACTCCACCGTCTCAGATCTCTGGCCCAATTGTTTCGGCAAGTCCTTCTTCTCTTTTTTTTACTTAATCCGAATTTTTATTTTCTTCCTCATGATTTGGGTGTATGCTTGTGCTGTTTTGAAATATTTGATTTTAGTTGTGCAAAGCCTAATGCTTAGCTAAGGGCACTCACGAGATTTCCCTCTTTTCTCTTGTTGCAATAATGAGTTGCTTTCTTTCAATACCACAAATCATCACAACAGATATCCTTCCATTTGTTTCCTAGACCATTAATCAAGTTATTAGTGTCCTATGTATGTAGGTCCTTTGATTGCTACAGTCCTGTAACATCCCAAATACCATTAGATTTTTCAGATGAAAAAACACAAACTTTCTTCCCAACATTATTATTTCATAAACTATTGGATAAGGTTTGTAATTTAAGTACTGAATATGAGAAATGAAAATGAAAATTCATATAATAACTTTTAGCAGATAACAAGTAAATAGCAGTGCTGGCAATATCTATAAAGAAACTGATAAAAAAAGACTCATAAAGTAGTCTGTTTTTTCTTACTTGCATTGGGTAATTTGATTATGTGCTACATTTAGAACACTTTATATCAATGTTTTGCTGCTTCTTCCCAAGTTATTCAGGTTTAATGTTGTAATACTAACCAAGGCTGCCTCAAGTAATTGCTAGTCAGCCCATGTAATAATTGTACTTCTTTTGTATTTGAACTATATATCCTGATGTTATGCCTTTTTCTTGAAAACTTATGTGCTTGATTCGTTCTCTTTGCTCACCTTAATATGAAAAAGTATGTTTCTAGTTACCTGGATGGAATGTTTGCACAATCTGGTCTTTTCTGCTTAGGTATCTATTCTGTTGTCTCCAGTATCTGATAGCTTATTCTGACCTGCATTGATAAAATTTTAAATTCCTCCGAGTCCACTAGGTGAATCTTGAATATTAGGTGCAAATATTAGCTGTTTTAGGTGCAAATTTTGAGCATTCTTTCCAAGATCCCGTAAGTAACTAGAGAATTCAAAATCTACTTTTGAAAGAACCCGCTTCAATTTAGTATGTTCACTTCGGCTGTGAAACTCCCTGCTTATTTATGTTCAATTCTTGTTATAGTTCATGCACGATTTCGTGACTTTTCTTTTTGGTTTAAGGAAAACAGGTAAATTCTCTAATGAATATTGAAGAAAAAAAGAAGTACGAGTTTCTAGAATCTATAAGTGCAATTATGGTATCTGCTAGTGCAAATAAAATTATGGTATCTGCAATATTGATCTAATGGAAATTTCTGGTGCTGGAGCATAGTGTTAGATTATGATGTAGTTATTGTCTCAGCTTAGTTTCACTAGAAATTAAGTGTAAATTTGGGCTTGGATCAATCGATGGGCAGCTTTAGCATGTTAGTTTCACTTCTGTAAGATCTAGTGACAAATATATCATGTATGATTTGTCTATTATGACATCGTATATATGGTATTACTTAGTGAAGCATGCTTCATGTAAACCTCTCATAGAGTTTCCTTTCTTATGCTTCATGTGCTGCCAAATGTGTGAGTGCCTGGATAGTTTTACAAAACATTTTATGATGCCTGAAATTGTAATACTGGACTTGTGCATCACAATTAACAACAGATCTTCAGCTTCATGTTTTTTCAATTTTACCTTATTTTTTTCAATTGTAATACTGGACTTGCGCATCACAATCCATGGAACTTTTCTATTCTGCAGATAGAGCCAATCCCAAGTGGAAATCTGCCTCCTGGTTTTGATCCTGTTGAAGGTTGCAAGCTTATCAGAAAGGAAAAGGTATTATTTTCAAGATTTTCCCTTTTCTTTTTTTTCCTTTATGAAGCTGTGAGTGTGCACTACAATTTTAAAGCACAAGTTTGAATGAATTCCTTCTATTTTGCTTGTTTGTATTCATGTTACTTTGGTTTTGCTGGAATTCTTTGTTGTGAATGTAAGGGATATAATAAGACATTTGATACCTCTGTTATAAGCATTAGCTTAGACGATAAAGTGATAGATGTTGCTCCCTTGAGGAGTTATATCGACCATGATGAGTATTTAAGGGATCATGGGCTCAATTACGATACTTCATCATGTAGCTCAAGTTTCGGTGTCTATGAGAACTATATGTTCTTTTTTTATGGTTTACTCCATAGTAATGTTTTTATAGTTATATTTTGCAAGTGGTGATGTAATAAGTTGATTTTTATTGGTATTGAAAATTTTAAATTTGGGATCGAATTTCTTAAGTTGAGGTAGTTCGAAAATTTTATTCGAGCAATTACAAGACTTGTTATAATTGATAGTTAAATTGAATGTTATAATTGAAAAATGTACATTTTATGTAAGTACGTTTGAATTGGTATAGTGCAATGAAATTAAAGGATTTGAATTTCCAGTTGAACAAGCCTGCACAGATTGAGAACCAAAGAACCAACACCCATATTCTCTTCCAATTGTCCTCTGAAAAATAGGCAAGACCCCTTCCCCATCTTTTAATGGGGTTCTTCTCTTTTGTAGGAACCAATTTTTCACTCAATAGCCTGCTTAAAATGCGGCTGTCTGTCACTAGGTTGATTGGCTGATTGACTGTGATTGACTATGATTCCTTTGCTGTTACTTTAGCTTGATTTTTTTATGGATATATGTAAATGATAAATCATGATAGTTATCATCTTACTGCACGACCATGAGCATGGAAAACTAGGAGATTGGCAATTTGTTTACATGTAATTGTGAATAACTTGCGAGATTGGTTTAGTTAGTTGATTGAGTACCTTCATCAATTGTGATTGATTAAATTGTATTGCAATAAATGTAAGTATGTTCTTTGACTTACAAGTGAGGCTTTAATTGGACACTATCTCTTTTTTAAGTTTTATAGAATTTGGAAGTGAGTTATGGAATAATATTTTAATAATGTATCATTTTTTCAGCCTATTTCATTTAAAATATATTATTTTATTTTAAAAAATTGTTGATAATTAAATATATATTAAAAAATAGTATATTAAATTGATATAATAAAGATACCATATTGATTCGAAATTTACATACATAATAAATATAAATATATTAATAAATTTAATAAATATATAATAAAGCTTGCATTCTTTTGCTGTCCACTCTTGTTATTTTCACTACTCCAACATCAGCTTGTGCTCTAGTTATCCAAAGTAAGACAAAATTTATTTATTAGCTTAATTGTGATATTTGGGTCTGGTTTTATTACCTTATGTTTTACTTTGATCCATATATAAACAAAGTATTTTTTTTTTGGTTTTTAGTATTATAGTAAATTAGCTTAATTATGAGATTTGGGTTTGATTTTCTTAGCTTTGGTTTTTGTGTTTAAAATAAGTGATATTGTTGATTTCTGTAGAAAAAAAAAAGAATCCAATACCGAAGCCAAAACCAGGTCCCAGGTGTAGTAAGTTACATGGTAAACGTGTATGCATAGGATATTGATAAAACCAAAGAAAAACTATATATATATATACATGCCCAAGTTGCTTCCTCATCTTGTTCTTCAGGCCAGTATATGTATATAAGCTGGCTTTCATTGATGTATTTATCTGCACTTTGGAAATCGGAATTGTAATTTGTGGTAATGCTTGATGTAGTTGAAAGTGTTCTTGAAAATAATACGCGCTCACGCCATTTTTATTATTATCATATCAGTAATGGTGCAAAGTAAATTAAAATTGAATCCGCAAAATCATAGATATAATTGTATTACAAAGCTGATGAAAATACCAACCTTCTATAATGTTGTGAATTGAAACCATTTTTCTCTCAAATTTCTTTAAATGTGCAGTGTGCTAGTTTTTATTATTATAATGTTGTCAAAAAATACGATTAAATGTTAAAATGTCCTTCTTAGAGATGATAGTGGAAAGTAAAAGATAGTTAGGTTACATGAGATTTAAATAATTTAATACAATGATACACGAGATATAAATTGCAAAGATAATTTTCATTTCTATTTTTTGCTTCGTTAAGATTTTAAATTTGTATTGTTCATTTTTCTTTGATAGTGTGAGATTGCTTCCTATTGAAGCGGCTTGTTTGATTGCTTTCTCCACCCACAGGTGAACGACTTCTTTTGACACAATCACTGTAAGTTCTTTGGCAATTAAATTATTTAATTTTATTTTACTGTTATTGAAATTATGATTGGAGAAATGTGACCATTTTACTACGATTTAACAATATGGAACACATTAATATCTTGCAGTAATGGCTCGTCTGCCTTTAATTGCACAAAGTGTGAGGCGTAAAAGAATTGGTATTGCATTGACAATATGGTTGCAAATCTATAGAATTGCGCATTGGTTTTTACTTACATTGGGTGCCATCGATAGCCTACATACTTATAGACCAAGGATTATGTCCTATATTTTAGATTTTTATGCACAACAGGATTATGTAAAAAGGCTTATATATGCTAGTGACAAGACCTGTATTGAACAAGTTAGGATGAATAGATTTGCCTTTTTCAAACTATGTGAGATGTTACAAACATTAGGGGGATTGAAGTCGTCAAGGCACATGCTTGTTGATGAGCAAGTGGCAATGTTTTTACATATCATTTCCCATCACCTTAACAATCGAGTTATCAATCATCACTTCAATAGGTCCGAAGAAACTGTTAGCAGATCATTTCATAGTGTTTTAAATGCTGTCATACGCTTACAAGATGTGTTATTTAAAAAGGCAGAGCCAATTACAGCTAATTCTTTAGACACAAGGTGGAAATGGTTTAAGGTATTGGATTGAGTTTTATATATAGCTTGTACATAATTTAGTTGATTTAGATTTAAATTTAGGATCTTAACTCAAGGTTTTATAACATGTGATATAGAATTGCTTAGGTGCTCTCGATGGAACCCACATCAAGATTAGGGTTCCAACAATTGATAAACCTAAATATTGAACGCGAAAAGGTGACATAGCAACAAATATGCTAGGTGTTTGTACACCTGAAATGCAATTTGTTTATGTTCTTCCTGGTTGGGAAGGTTCTGTTGCTGATGGACGAGTTCTTCGAGATGCCATTAGTAGGAGACATAGACTAAAAGTTCCTCATAGTAAAGTGGATAGTTAGAGGACTTTGAATTATTCATTAAAGATCAAACTTTTTTGGGAAATTAATCATTTTAAATTTTTTTATAGGTTGTTATTATCTAGTTGATGCTGGATACACAAATTGTGAGGGATTTCTTACACCTTTTAGAGGACAACGATATCATTTGAATGAGTGGCATCAGGGTTATCAGCCAAGTACTCCACAAAAATTTTTTAATATGAAACATGCCTCAGCACGTAATGTTATTGAAAGATGCTTTGGGTTATTAAAACTTAGATGGGGAATACTTAAGAGTCCATCATTCTATCCTGTAAGGGTCCACAATAGAATCATTATTGCATGTTGTTTGCTCCATAATTTTATTCGAACCCATATGAGTATTGATCCTATTGAAGCAGAGGTGGGAGAATGATTACTTAGTAATGTGGTAGATGATGATGAACCAAATATCGTCATTATTCATCCATCGGATGCTTGGGCTACTTGGAGGATGGAACTAGCCAACCAAATGTTCGGTGACTAGCAAGCATCTAGAAATTAGTTAGGTTTAAGGAGAAAATGAGTTTGAGTTAATTTGTTTATGTTATTTTATGTATCTAGTTTGTGAAACTTTGATGGTGTTTGAATTGTTTTTTGTATTGTACTAAACTTGTTGAATTATAATTTGATTTCTTTTCATTCATCATGTGTTATAATTTTATACAGTGTTGAGTTTTTTATTCATGATATTGAACTTAATTTTAATTTTATAAAGTGTTCCTCTTTTGATTCATGATATTAAACTTAATTTTATTCTGTTTTTTTTTCTTAAGATAATTATGTCAGGTGTTTCAGAATCAAATGTTTCTTCCTAAGCATCTCGAGGAACGAAAAGGAAATGGGTTCCAGAAGAAGATGCAGCATTGGTTTCCTGCATGGTGGACTTGCACAATGTTGGAACATTTAATGCTGATACGGGGTTCAAAGCCGGTTATTTAAACGAGTTGGAAAAATGTTAGAAAAGGCTTTACCCAATGCAATGTTGAAGGCTAGACCTAATATTGAGTCAAGGATTAGGTTACTAAAAAGGGATTGGTCAATCATGTATGACATGCTTAATGGCCAAAACACAAGCGGTTTTGGTTGGGATGAGCATAGGCAGCTCGTTGTTGCTGAAGATGCGGTTTGGGACTCTTATTTAAAGGCAAGAATTAGTTCAAGTCTTTATTATCTTATTTTTACCAAACTTATAACTAATATGATTTCCTCATTTTTATAGAGTCATAAAGAAGCCGGTCAATTCAGACATCGTAGTTTCCCTTACTACGACCAACTTACTACCATATAAGCAAGAGATCAAGCGACTGGGAAAGAAGCTCAAACAGCCGCTGATATTCTTGAAGAAATAAATGTTGAGGATGTACCTACTGCAGATATTAATGAAGAAAGAAACGAATACTATGACTGCGATGCTAATGTCTCTTTGGATGACATGGATGTTTCTGTTACGGAGCCGCAACCAGATAGAAACCAATGGGGTTCTTCATCTTCAAAGAAGAAAAAAAAAAGAATTCTAATGCAAGTGATCATTTTTCTTCTTCAGTTCATGATGCTGCCATTTTATTGGCGGAAAACATGTGGGCCATTAGCGAACAAATCAGTAGGAGTATTGCCTCTGATGTAGTAGTTCAACAGAAGTCAGAAGAATTCCAGATCATCCAAGAAAAAGCTACAAATTTATATCCAACCTTATGTGAAATAGAAGGTTTAGCAGAGGATGAGCGGTTTCGAGCATTGAGTAAAATTCCAGATCATCCAACTCAAATGCTTGTTTTCTTTAGTTTACCTTCTAATGTGCAGTTGGAATGGGTCAGAAGATTTCTTGCTGCCATTAAAAATTATGGTTTTGTTGATGATATTTTTGTAACATTTTTTGTTTGTAATATTTGGGATGATATTTCATTACAATGTTCTAACTTTTTGATGTGGCAAAACTGTATAACATATGGATTATGACATAGAATTTCATGAATTTTTATTTAACCTTTTGTTAATATATGAAAATTATGTTTATGTAAAATATAATTCTAAAGTTATTTATTACTGCTAATATTTTTTTATTGTAGAATAATTAAATTATTTGTTCCACTAATGATATTTTAGCACATTAAATTGTATTGCAGTTTAAAAATATGGATGTAAATTTAGCATTTTGGGTCAACAATCTAAGGACGTCAACTTTATCTTTTTCAATATTAGATTGTAGTTTTTATCAAAATTAAGCATAGTGGCGTTAATGTTTAAAATTTTTTAAATTTTTCTAATTTTTTTTCATTGCTTTTTCTCCTTAAATTGTTTTATTTATAAATTTATTATTCTAATAAATAAATGTCATGTTAAAAAATGAGAAAAATAGATATTCATTTATTTATAAATATTTTTATAATTTTGTATGTATTTTTATCGAAAAGTAAATGTTTAAATTTTTTAATTTTTATTTTTGAATTTTAAGAATAAAGGTTAAATTGATATAATATGTAAAATTGAAGGTTAAGTTTATTGAATTTTTTAAAGTTAGGACCAAATTAATAGAATTTGTAAGTATTGTAGTATTATATATTATGATTTTAGTAAATTCATATAAGAATATTTAATATTAAGAATTTTATTAAATTATTTATTTTTATTAAATTATATTTAATAATAATTATGTTAAAATTATATTTTATAGTATTATATATTATGAATTTAATAAATTCATATAAGAATATTTAATATTAATAATTTTATTAAATTATATATTTTTATTAAATTATATTTAATAATAATTATGTTAAAATATGATTAAATTATTTATTATTTATATTAATAATCTTATTAAAATTTAATAACAATAACAATAATCATCTACCTAAAAAAATTTTGGTAAGGGTATTCTAGTCATTTTAGTTTTTTTCCTTTGCTATTACACCTCTATTTCATTCAACCAAACACAAAAATACCATTACGCCTCTATTCCATTGTATTCAACCAAACAAAATGATTATTTATTACGTTTCTATTCCATTACGCCTCTATTCCATTATACCTCTATTCCATTACAGCGAACCAAACGCACCATTGATTTTATGTATTTTTAAACCTAGAAAAGGGGAAAAAGAAAAAAAAGTAAGAGAAAGAAACTGGAAGTCTAGAACTAAAAAAATGATCTAAAGGCTACGATCCTTGAAATCATCCTATACTTTAACATCTGCCTTTACTGCACTTCATGCTTATCTCCAAAGTATTGAAAAGTTTTTGAAATAGTCAAGAAATTAAGCTTCCATGAAAGTAAAAAGAATAAGAAAGACTGAAAAACGAAAAGCCAAGTAAGCTCAAGAGAGATTTTGTTTTTAAGGATCAAAGAAATATCTTCAATCACCTAGAAAATTTTTAAAAAATTAAATGAAATGAAAATCGAAGAAACTCAAGAGAGATGGATAGGTAAGACTAAAAAGATGAAGAGTTTTCTTCTTTTAAGCTTTCATCTAATATTTTTTGTAATTATAAAACATTAAACAAATAAAATGAAGGTTGGGAGAAGCTAAAAGCACACATACTGAAAAGTAAATTCTAATAAATTTTCATTTGAGTTTCAAAGATATCATCAATGCTTAACCGTTTGAAACTTCAAAAGCTAAGTGTATTTATTATTTTAATAATTCAAAACAATGGTATTTTCTCCTTAATATTTAATAAAATATGAAAGTAAATAAAAATGGTGCATGAAACAAATAATGTGATAATTGAAACACTAGAGAGAAAGCTCTGCTCTTGGAGGAGGTTGATGGGATGACCGAGGGTGTTCTAAAATATAAGCAAATTTCACGTTAATCATAACGCACCGTATTGTCAAAATAATATTGCTATGAAATACTTAAAGGAATTATTTTGAGGATTGAATCCCTCGAGACCAATGTAGTGGTATTGTTTAAATCAAATCATGTAAATACTTTGGTTATTAAAATCCCGTTTGTTTCATATTCAAAAAATGAATTTTGGAAACTGGATTAATTTCTTGGAAAAGTTTATATTTTCTAGTGTTTGCATGATTCTGCATAAAATGTTCTCCATTGGTTGACAAAATTTCTTAAAATCATTTTTTAAAAGTTGTTTTTAGTAAAACAAACATGAAATAAATATATTTGTACAAAATATTATATTACAATTTCCTTTTGAAAATCAAAAGTTATTTTATATTAAGATAATATTTTATAATAATTAAAACTTATATTAGTAGATAATCTAAACACATCCTTAGTATAATCAAAATTGAGAAAATTTATTGAAAGACTAATATGTCATCTACCAAATCCAATTGGGGGAGATATCATGGCTTGGGTATCGAAGCAGATGACTCTTAAAAATAGAGACATACATAAGACTAACTGAAATGATAGTACATCGGACAGGACCCAAGTAGAATAGATCCTAGACCCATTTATGGATTTATTCACTTGTGATGTTCATAGTGTGGCATACCCTAATCTTGAGTGGATGATGAGCTATGCATACATGACTTGTATACTTTGATGCAAATGAAAGTCTGAGTTCAAATAGATAAGGAACAAAAAGCTATTGTGTTGTATATATGACTTTTTCTTGATGTAACATCATTCCATAATAATGGAATTCATAGCTCAATAAAGGGTAAATAATTTCCTTTCATCGATATTGTAACACCACATACATGACCTGGTCGCCGAGTCCAAGCTACTAGGTACCACATTCGTTATCGAAAATGCGATCAAATACAATTCAATTTCGCAGTTAACACTTATTATTTAGTTGAAAACATCATTACAATATAATATATAATTATATACGAGTCTTATACAAGCTTACGAAAGCTCTTTTAATAACCCAAGGTCGAATAATGACTAAAATGTAAAGATTAAAATTTATCGGGTTGACATTGTGACTTCAGTGGTTCCAAGTCGTAACGCAAATCACTAACTATTCCTCGTTGTAACATTATGGACCCGACGTCGTAATGTGACTAAATATTTTCATAAGGTCCATATATTGTCAATTCACAACACTTAAACAAGTTACTCAATATAACATTTCAATAGTTCTTACTATATTATTCCATTTACATAAACAATTTACAACATATTCTTATTTCATATGACATTAGCTACCAATTTTCTAAATGGCCATGTTTCGATACAAATTCGACTTAAAACATGTACACGCCATTTATAAAAAACATAGGGAAATTATACAGACTTTGCTGAGTCAAGAGTCGCAGATCGGATGCTGGATTACTCCTTAAAACCTTGAGTTCTTCTAACTACTTACACAGGGAATAAACAAAACCTTACGCTGAGCGATAAAGCTCAATGGTACTTTCATGATTCAAGTCAACAATTCAATAGCATTAGCAATATGAACACATTCAAAACATATTCTAGATTCAAATAATTCATTTACTAATCACGCCAAATATTAAGATGATGTACAAAGTCATTTAGTCAAGCTTTACACATTTATTAAGTCATATATGCCAATAACATAACTTATTCATTTCATTCTATCTCATACTATCTATTCATTTCTCTCTATTCGATCTTTATCAAATCAATTGATTCATTTCCATGTCGACCCTTAAGGCTTATAATAATCGATTTGCATGATCTTTCACTTATTATCTTTGATCACATTTCAAATATATGCACATATGGTATCATTTCATACTATCATTTCAATTCAATATCATTTATCGAGTTTGTACTTTATAAGCCCTATTAAACAAAATCGAACTCAAGATAGATATATAGATCATCCAACCAACACACCATCCTGGCACTGCCAGTGCATCATTAGATAAACTAAAATAATCATACTAGCACATAGTGCCTCATCAGACGAACAGAAGCAAATATAATAGCACACATAGTGCATCAACAGACAAGCCGAAGTAAGTATACTAGCACACAAAATGCATACAAGCGAAAGTGCATCATGGCACACGAAGTGCATATTGGCACATGAAGTGCATATTGACACACGAAGTGCATCCTGGCAAACGAAGTACATAAACCCATACATAATCAATCCTATAGCACGCTAACTATACATGACTGTACTCGAACAATTAATAAGGTACCAATAATTCAATTACATATCAATTCATATTCAGTATCATAATTCCATATCTATTTCCATCATCAACTATATTACGAATCATTTAACAAATTATAACATGCTTGTTTCTACTATATTTAATTCAGTCGAATTCTTGACATTCAATATCATAAAGTATAAACTGAATCATGCAATTATACTAGGCTTACCTCAATAGATAGATTTACATCAACGGCATGGATGTTTATATAAGCATATGTATATATATATTATGTATTGAACTCAAATCATAAAAGTACAAAACCGAAATTGTCCACTATTCATCTACAACTCTCGCATTTCCCTTCTCTCGCGATGACTCTGCATCATCTTTAGCTATATTCAATGATTCAATAATAGGAACAATATAATTTTACCTCCAAATCACAACCAAATACATAGTCAAACATATTTTTCATTTTATTTAGTTTAGTCCCTATACTTGAGATACACATATCTTTTTTATATTCAACATTGGATAAAAATTTGATTTCACATTCTTTCATTAGGGACCTTATACTTTTCATCTACAACATAATCTCATGGAATTTTTCAATTTATTTAATTTAGTCCTATTCAGTTTAGTCCCTATACTCGGGATACACATCTTTTTATATTCAACATCGAATTAAAATCTGATTTCACATTCTTTCATTAGGGACAATATACTTTTCATCTATAACATAATCTCATGGTACTTTTAAATTTATTCAATTTAGTCCTTAATGTTGCAAAGCTATCTAACAAGTTCAATTTACTTTCTAATTTAGTCCTTATCATGATCCAAGCTTATTAACTATCAAATTCAAGCTTAATTCATCAATTTCTCTCTATTAGCAACTTGTTAAAAACTTAACATTTGGACAAATTGAAACTTGGGCTACCTAAATCAAGCTTCCATGATCAAGGATCTATAAAACTTTAAAGAAAATGACTTAAGACCTTACTTGATTTTAATGGCTAAATGTTGGAATAGTTGAAAGGTTTTCTTCTTTTCTTCTTAAGGTTGGACGACCAAAGTAGGGATGAAGAAGATGATTATTCATATTTCTTCCCACTAACTAAATATTTATACTAAGATTAAAACTTAATTAACTTGATTAACCATTATTAATTCATTAAGATATTTTTATGCATTTTATAATCATAATTTAAAACTAAGGGCCATTCATTATCATTTCCTACTAACTTTAAAATTAAAATGGTTTAATAACAATTTTTTCCCTTTGGATAATTACTATTTAGGCCCTCAAGCATTTTCTAAATTAAAACTCAATAGTGATTGAATTTTTACAATTTAGTCCTTGAGCTTTAATTAACTATTTTCTCGATTAAATTACTTAACCAAATTCTAATATATTTTCTTAATAACTTCATTAATCTTTAAATTTCATCCTTACGGGCTTGACTTATGGAAATGAAGTCTCACAATCGCATTTTTCGACACCACTGGAAATCCGGTCGTTACAGACATTACATGATAAATGAAAAGTAATGTGGCCACAAGTCATTTTGCTTAGAGAAAAATTATTTAATTACTATTTTTTAGTAATTGAATTTTCATGATGGAAGATGTAATGGTTACCATGAGATAAAATAAGATCATATTGGGAAAACAAATTTATGCAAAAGTGATTAAGGATATTCTATAAGGGTAACACACTTATGATAAGGTCATTGGACAAACACTTGATGAGTAGATTCCGTAATGGTATATAATAAGGCTGAGTTCAAATATAGTACTTTAGTGGAATGACTCCATGATTAAATAATGTCGTAATTAATAGATGAAGAGTCGAAACTTAATTACAAATTATTTGAGCCCTAATTATATATGTCCAATCGATCCCTTCACTAGCTAGAGATAACCCAAAACGAATTGCTAGTAGAGCCAATAATATGGAATGAATGAAAATAATGAAGTAAGAGAAATAGATTGAATGTATCACTATCCATAGTGAATGTGTTGTCTCTCTAAGTACAAAATATGTCTTAAAAATTAATTTGATTTCTTTGAATTATTATTTAATTGATTGTAATTAAATAACTAAAGTTCGAAGTGAGATTAAATTAATTAGTCATCATGAATTTGTTGAATGAGACAATTAAATATATTTCCTTATATCTAATATTGTAAAGTTGCCATGACTTTAACAAATTAGAATTGGGTTGTAAAAATAATTTAATTGAGAAATTTTAAATTAATAAATAATATTTAGGAAATAAAAAATAGTTATTAGATTGAATAAGTTATAAGTGTTGGATAAAAGTTCTGATAACACATAAATTTACCATGAAAGACTCAATTAGACTTTGTTACATGATATGGGTAGCAAACCCTAGTATTCCTTGTGGAGGTCGCCCCCTCTATTCTACTTAGAGTAGAATTTATATTTTCAATTAAAATATTATTATTTAATTAGACCTTATTTGAACATAACTTTTGTATCGTTTCCCTATAAATAATAACTATAAGCTCAACTATTTACATAACTTTGAGAGCACCATTATTCTATCACAAAATAATGGCAATTTATTTCATAGAATAAATTCTTTTTTTTTGAGAAAAGCTCATAGTTTTTTTTTATAGAGAGAATTAAAATTCCCATTGAAAGTTAATAAAAGTTTTCATTCTATGAACTCAGTTCGTATTGTTTGAGCCCACGCTCAAAGCAATTCAGGGTTCGAGGATAGTGTAGAAGGTCATTCGGTAAAAAGCCAAAATTTACTTATACCACCTCGTACAAAGCACAAGTATAATTTTAGTTAAGGGCTTATTATTATAAATATCAAAAGTATTGATTTTAAGTAAAAATTTAAACTCCTACCGTGCCTAAAAGCACTATTTTCTAAACCATTTTTTCCAACAGATATATCACATTATTATTCAAATAAGCATGCTTCCAATAATATTTTCAACAATATTATATTATCACAATATTTCCAACTATGCATCAAGGTTCTTCGTTTTTCGATATAACATAAACATATTTCAAAATGCAACACAAGATCTTTTAACATAAATTTAGTCCTCTTTAACATATTTTAATGCCCAATTAACTGAAATTAGATTCATATATGAATACATGGATATCCAATTGTTCCCTTACAAAAGGTAGGTACACAATATCAAATCTCTAGTGCGTGTACAACATGACTTAATCCAACCAATCCTTGAGGTTGCGTAAAGCATCATATTTGAATCTCCCTGGTGCATAAGGCAAACATTGTAACAACCCATTTTTAGTAGTTTTAGAAACAATGGTTTTGGGACCATAATTCTGACCAGTAAGTCAATATTTTATTATTCATTTAATGTTTATAGAGTTATTATAGGGTCTTATTAAAATTTGGTTAAGAAACTTTAACGTTTATATAGTTAATTAAGTAAAAGGACTAAATTGTAAAACCTGTAAAAGTTAGTTTATATTATTTAATTGATTAAAATAAGAAAGGTACAAGGGTTTATGTGGCAAATATACTGTAATAGCCGAATTTTGACCCTAATCGGACAAAATGGTTTCGGGACCACAAACCCGAGTCAGAAAAATATTTTAATATTATTTTTAGTATTTGCAGTATGTGAATTATTATGTGTGAAAATTTTGTATGAAAATTTGATCGTTTGAGTGCTTAATTTGATAAAATGACTTAATCGCGTAAAATAAAAATTTAAGGGTCAAATCTAAAAGCACTCAATTGTTGTTGTCTTTTAAAAATAGGGGTCTTAAATGGCAATTAGGCCCTTTAAATGATAGTGGGTGGCTATGGACAACTTTATCCTTATGTTATATGAAATATAAAGTATTTAATAAAGGTTAATAAGGTAAATAAATAAAATACTAATATATGTTAATTAAAAACAAAGTAAAAATTCAATTGTTATCATCCATGTTTAGCCAAAACTAGAGAATAGAAAGAAGAGAAAAACACAAGCATAGATTCGGCCATATTCAAGCTTGATTTAAGGTTTGTTTTAGCTCGATTTTTGATAATTTTTACGTTTTTAAGATCGTTACTTTGAATACTTCAAAACCCATGTCTTAATTTTGTGAATTGTTGATGATTTTGAAATGTGCCATTGATGAATGCTTGAGCTTTGTGATAGTTGATGATGAAAAATGAAAGTTATGTGAAAGATTAACATGTTTTGTCTTTGAATTTTTGGTGAAATTGAGTAATTATGGCTAAATTGTGAAATTAAATTTTTGAGGAACTAACATATGAAATAAATGAAATGTGTGGACTTGTATGAGCACTAGGTACATTCGGCCCTTGTATAGTGTGGAAAAATTTTGTGTATTTTGTGTTTTATGCAATAGGGACTAAATTGTAAAAAGTGTAAATGTCAGGGGAAAAATTATAATTTGCCTATTTATGTTTTTTTGGACTAAATTGAACGTAATAAAATTTAAACTAGCCCATTTTGAACATATTTAGATCAAGAACCAAAGAAATCGGAGTTGGATCGGGGAAAAGCTAAAGTCGTCGACTAATTGTCCGGTTTCGATTTTACACTATCTGAGGTAAGTCTACTAGCTATTTAATGTTATTAAATCAGTATATATGTATGTACATCTATCGTATTTTTGTTGAGTTAAAATTAAAAGTATATAAATTGAATTGGAAGTATGAAATTATGAATGTATATGTGTTAGATTCGAATGACCATGAATATGCAAATATACATATATATGTCCTTGTAATGAATTTAGATATGAACTTATATATATGTATAAGTTATATTTGAATAAGCATGTATATACATGTAAATTTTATTGTATTGAATTTAGGTATGAAATTACATAGGTATGTGATATATTCGAATATATGTATGTATATGTGTGAATAAGTTTTGAATTTAGTTAATGTTGAATGTTATATATGCTTACAAGAGGTTCGAATAGGTATGTATATATGAGTATAAATTCTTGGATTTTATTAGAAGTATGGATGTTACATATATATATGTATAATATATTTGTATATGTTTGGATCGAATAAGCATGTATACATATGTATAATTGCTTATATTGAGTATAAGTATGAAATTATATATGTATATGTTAAATTCGAATATGTATATGTATACAAGTATAAGTACTTGTTTCGAATATAAGTATAAATTATATATATATGTTAGATTCGAATATGTATATATGTACATGTATAAGTTCTTGTATTGAAATGGGGTATGAAATTATATAGGTATATGTGAGATTCGAATGTTAAATGTACATAGTATGTTATAAGTTAAATAGTATAATAATAGTAGTAGTATCTAAAGTATAGAGTTATATATAAATGTGTTCGGTTGAATCATTGAGATATTAAGTTGGATTTGGTGATTGAATTTTATATATCCATGTGGTTCAAGAATATAAGTTATAAATTTTGGGTTGAATTTTTATGCATGGATTTTATATACATATATAGTTCGAATATGAGTTACAACTTATGTGAAATAAGATTTCATGCTCAGTGCCTAGAAGGCTTATCGCCATTGAGATAATTCGGACTTTATGTCTAGCAGGCTTGATGCCGGTGAAACATTTCAGACTATAAGTTTAGCAGGCTAAAAGCCGGTGTACTGAATCAGGTTTTAAAATCTAGCAGGCTAAGTGCTGGTGAATCTGTTTATATTATGTGTTTAAATATATTGGACATGTACGTGGTTTACGTCATATGTATTTGAAGAACATGTATATACATTCGGTCATTGAATTTGATGAGCATATAAATATTTGTTAATATGTATTTGAAGAGTATATATATATACTCGATTTATTGCACTTGTTAAATATATATACATTTGGTTATATGCATGTGGTAAATCTATATATGCATTCAGTATACGCCTTTAATGAATATCTATATATATTCAGTGATATGCATTTTGGTAAGTGTAAATATATCCGATTATATTTATTTGATGTATATGTATATACATTCGGTTATGATAATTTGTTAAGTATGTATATATTCATTCGGTTATTCATAATTGAAGTGTATATGCATTCGGTTTTAAGCTTTGATAATTATGTATGCATATGATTATATGCAATTAATATGTAAATGTATTCAGTTGTAAGGTTTTGATGAGTATATATATATACAATTGGTTGTATGCATATTGTATATATATATGTATTCAGTGATACGCATTCTGTGAGTTCATATACTTGGTTATAAATAAGATGACTATGAATAGCAATTATTCAAATGATAATATATGTGGTATTTGCGAATTCAATAGGTGTACCAGGATATTATATAATTTTTTTATATATTTTGTTAAGCTATAGCTTTACTAAGCTATAAGAGCTTACCTTGTTTGTTTACGTCTCTCTATTTTATAGATTTAAAGATCAAGCTTCAAGCTCAGGGATCATCAGCAAAGATCATCACTCTATCTACTGTCTTGGTATTAAAATGTTTGAATTTTAACTTATGGCATGTACAGGCTAGATAATGTTTTGAAGGTCGTACTTTGATGTAATGTATATGAAATTAATAGCCATATGAAAATGGCTTATTTTCTTATGGTTTAGCTGGAGTGTAATATCTTTATTTTGTTTTTTAAATGGTCTAAAGTAAAGCTTATAATATGGCATATTTAATATTAGACTAAGTTTGTTATATTTAAATAATATATATAATGTATATGTTTGATTTTGAAATGGTTGTGTTTTGTTCAGGAAAGCCTCGTAACCCTAAGTCGACGACGGATACGGGTTAGAGGTGTTACATATACTATAATTAAATGGTATATACATTTAGTGCTTGTTTTATTTTAAAATTATGTGTTTTAATTAAATAAAAATTAAAACAAAAGTTAAGTTAAAATAAAATAAAGAAAACAAATCATTTTTAACTTTTATGTTCATCTTCTCCAAACCAAAATACTACCATTTTTGGGAAAATGAGGTTCGGCCAAGCTCTTTCCAATGCATGTGTGTGATTTTGAGGTTCGTTTTTAATATTTTTTACGTTTTTGTAATCATTTTAGTTTAATCTAGCTAACCCGTGGGTTAATTCGTAAAACTATCAAAAGTTTAGGGGCCTATCAAGAATAATATAATTGTATTTGTGAATTTAGTTGATAAATTCTTGAGTTTAATAGTTAAATATAAGTATTTTGTTAAGTAATTTTTAGTAATTTTAATGTTTAGGGATTTAATTGTTAAAGTAATGAATTACATGGAATTATTGTGAAATTTTGATAATTATGGGCTATGTAGAGACCTTAAGAAATTTGGCTTGCTTGGGCTGTGATTAAATGTGGTTTATTTGAAGGTTTTGGGTTTAGGGACTAAATTGCATAAAATGTAAAGTTTAGGGGAAATTATGTAAATTGATAATAAAATGACTTTTATGCATGAATGTAACTAATTAAGATGGTTGAAACAGTTAATTAAGTTAAATTTATTGTTTAGATAAAGAAACAAATCCATCAAACAAAGATCGCGGAAAAACTAAAGTAGCAGAATAGTTGCCGGCCTTAATTCTAGAATCGTTTTTGGTTAGGTAAGTTCGTAAGTTAATTTAAGTAATTATTTGGTTATTGATTTGTAATTTGATGTTTATCTATATATGTTTTAGTTGATCAAATTCTTTGACTTGAGAAATGAGAAAGACCATGGTTGAAAGATACCATGACATTATACCTGGAACGAGAAAGACCATAGTTGAAAGATACTATGGCACTATACTGGAAATGAATAAGACCATAGTTGAAAGATACTATGACACAGCTTCGGGAATGTATAAAGTCCATGGTTGGAAGATACATGGCATCCTTCGAATTGTAAATTATTTGGAAAGGTACACAAATAGAGTGGATACTTAATTGATGGTTCGAGGTTTGTTGTACAAAAAATAATCGAATGAACTTATAGATGATTTATGATATAATGCATATTTTAAGCTAAATAATTATTATTTAGTGAATTATGTTATATTCTATTCAAGCTTAGTAAGTATTATTTGCTTATCTTATTTGTACTTTTCTCTTGTAGATTTTGAAAAGCTTTGATAGTTGGAAGTTGAAGTCGCAGCACACACACTATCCGTTCATCATTTCGGTAGATATTTTTGGTCTTTTAATGTTGGTTATAAATGACATGTACAAGGAACTTTTAAGCTAATTTGTCAATATGATGTTGTTTTAAACGTACTTCTAGCTTACTTGTAAATATATGGCTTTAGCTTGTAAATGTATACATAACTGTGTTTTGGTATTTTGGTTTAATCTATTTATGAATGAATATAAAATGATGAAAGTAGACATGAATGGTATGAATGAATGGTAAGTTTGGTATGTGATTATATTTGGATATTGTGAACTTGAATGCAAGTTAGCTTGGTGTGATATATATGTTTGATTTGGCAAATGAATTGTGGTGTCAATGAGGGCACATTGGTTAGGCACTTAGGTTGAATGTTTTGGCATGTTTAAGGCTTGTTTGAATGTGTTTTGAAGGCATGTGAATGGATGAATTTGATTTGGCTTGGCATCTAAGAAAAGGACTTTGTTTTGGATTGTTTTGGAAGGCATTTTAGGTGCACATGGCTTGGGACACTGGCTATCACACGGCCGTATGCCACACACGATCACACCACATGGCCGTGTGTGATTTTAATTTTAGGTGTAAGTTTGTTCACTCGATCTCAGAAAGTTACACGGCCTGACGACATGGTCATGTGACCCAATTTTGAATGCTCACATAGTCTGGCATATAGTCCGCGACACGACCTTGTGATCTTATTTCGATTTGCACACGGGCTGAGACATGACCATGTGACCCTTATTTTGAATTGAACACAGTTTGGCCACACGACCATGTCTCTGAACCACACGGCTGTGTGACCCCTGTTTCCAAAATTTTCTATAATTTTTTATTTATTTCAAATTAGTCCCTGATTGTTCCCAAATTATTTTTAATGCCCCATAGGCTCGATTTAAGGCCTGTTAAGGTATTTATGCTATGAATGAAAATTGGACTTGAATGTTAATATTTAAATTTGAATATTTGTTTCTATATGATGTTGAATATTTTGATTTGTAGTGGAATACTTTATAACCCTAATTCGGTGATAGAGACAAGTTAGGGGTGTTACAAACATGTAACACAAAAGCTTAAAAACTTACATTATAGCACGTCAACTATACCCGAGAACTATCCAAAATCGTTTAATGAGCCAATTATCATATTTAATTCATTTTGATAACAAAAACAATACAACAACACCATAAATTCATTACCATGAGCATTTAACCATAGGCATCAATACCTTTGACCATTACTAAACATAAATTACATTCAACATGCATTCTCAAAGCACAATATCTTTATATCACAACATAATATTAATAACATAAACACATGTAAATAATATAATTTAGACAATAACATAAAATGATTCAGAAAAATAAGTTGCATAAACTGATAAAACAATCAAGGCTCCCCAACTCTTTTCCCTTTTCATTAAAGCTTTCCTCAAATTCTTTTGTAACACACCAAATTTTTTTATTAGACATATGACACTATTTTGGAATCAAATGCATTAAATTTGGAAAAATGAGTTAGATATAAAATTCTTACGAAGGAAAAGTTGATTTTAGAGCTTGGAAACAATGAAAATTATTTTAGAGGTGAGAATGTGGTAAAAAAGACTAAATTGCAAAATTTGAAAAGTCTGAGGATTAAAGTACAAATTTCACCATAATGGGAAATGCGAGTTATTATTGTTTAATTAGCATAGGAAAAGTTGTCATATGTTTTGGTGTAATAAAAATCACGATTAGGATATAAAAAAGATTGGAAAGTGCATGGAGTAAAAAAAATTACCATTTTTTTAAATGAGGGTAGAAGCATAAAAAAAATTACCATTTTTTTAAATGAGGGTAGAAGCATAATTTTTTTTTCCATTCAAGGAATCTTATTAATTATTAAATGTGATTTATGGAATTTGGTTGATTAAGTGCTTACTTGTGAATAAATTGATCTTTGAGGCAAAAATGGACAAAATGATAATTTTACCACATAAGGGTAATTTGGTCATTTTTAAAAAAAATTATAATGAAAATGTTAATTGTATGATACATTTGATGTGTGGGATGAATTTGGACCATTGGGTCATGTATTAGAAAAGTGGGCCATAATTTATGGAATTTTTAGACTTAAATATTGAACTTGGGCTTTTGGCTCACTCGAATGATATTTTAAATTGAGAAAAGTATGAGAGGAACCCCCATGAGCTTCTCTTCTTGCTCCAACCAGCCAACCCCTCTCTCATGGAGGTTTTCTCCTTTTTTTTTCATTTTTCATGCTTTTTCTTGAGATTTTTCCAAAATCCAACACCCAAACCTTGAGTGTTTTTATTTATTTATCAAAGTCACTTGGAAACTCATTTCCAAAATCCATTTCCACCTCCAATGTACATCCCCATCTTTTTTTTTTAAAAAAAGAGAAGAAGAATATTTATAGTAGAAGTCCTTGAATAAGTGATCTATAAATAAATAGTAGTATAAGAAATTATGATCGTTTTTAGAGAAAATTATCATACATGAAAAAATACAGGATTATTAGTAGGAGTATGTGGTTAAGTTAAAAATTCAGTATCGAGTTCAAGGATTAAATTGAATAAGTTAGAAAAGCATAAAGACTAAAGTGCAATTATCCTATTTTTATTTTGATGGAAATGACTTAATGACAATTTTTCCATTACTTAAAAAAATCAATGGTTTCATGATGACTTTTAAATGATAATACCTAAAAAAGAGAAAAAGAGAGAAAGATGTTATCTTTCTCATCTTTCTTTCTTTTTCACGTCAAAATAAGGGGGAAAGAAAGAAAAAATTTCTTCCATCATTTTCCTTCAAATTCAAGTGTATGGTATGGTTTTTCTTCAAAAAAAATTTAGATTTTGAATCTTTGAAGCTTGCTTTACATATATATACCAATAGTTTTTTATTTTATCAAGAATTTTGGAAGTTGTCATTAAAGGAGATTGATGGAAGCTTACTAAACTTAAGTGAAATAGATATATTTTTGGATAGGAAATTAGTAGAAGATGAGTTCTAGCTTGTTATAAGTGTGAAAAAGAAACAAAAATGGATGAAAAGTTTATTTGGTATATTTGACCATGTTAAAGGAGAAGTAGAGAACATTGGCCACTTTGTGTAATATTGGTACTAAATGATAGCTTGTGAAGCTGTGAGTACTCTGGTGAAGACGAAATTGAAAACGGATAATCAAGTCGAAAGATATGCGAATTTCAGACTAGAAAACTTAAGTTGTCAATATGAATAATCATGCATATTTAAGTTTGTTTTTATTAGTTTTAGTTTTAGAATGGACAATTGATGTTGTTTCATATTGAATTGCTCCTATTGTATCTAAAAACGAAGCGAACATCTTGAAGGAGAAAGGCGAAGAAAAGGAGTAAAGCGATTAAAACTTCAGTTTGTGTTAATATCTTATTTTCATTACATAAAACTTTAGAATATTTAATTTAATATAACTAGTTATATTTATTTTATTTTATTTTTATGAGTTTTGGATGAGCTTGAATAATTTAGTTAATATTTATAAAATTATGCTTCGAGATGAATACTATGTTTTTCATAAGACTGAATTCATGGTTATGATTTAGATTTGAGTATTATGATTTTAGATAATTGAGCAAGAAAATATTTAATATGTTTCAAATGGGAAGCCTATTTTATATGAGGCGATATGTGATTTGAATATGAAACAGAATTGAAATGAGAATTATATGAAAATAAAATTGAAATGGATCACAAAATTTGGTTTTTACCCCGTTTCACTAGGTTAGACTAAATTAGATATAGTTGGCATGCCATAGAGTCTTTATGTCAGAGAATTTAGATCTCCCCAATTCCCAGAGGGTCGAGGGAGAAAAGGCCAAGTCGGTCAGCTGTTTTTATTGTTAGCCCCAATTCCTAGAGGGTCGTGGACTACTCTGATAGCCATCGTTGCCAAACAACTTAGGGTGGCAGATTCGTGTATCTAGTTATGAGTCTAAACTTTAGTACTGGGCCCAAATTGAAAGAAAAGCAAAAATAAAACTTGAATTTATTTGAATTTCCATATTGTGCAAATTAAATTAATTACGCGATTTTGAATTTAATTAAAAAGCTTATTTTCTTTATTCGATTTGTCAATATCAAAATATTAAAGTTTATTAATATTAGAATTTTATTTTATTGTGATGTTATTAATGATATTTATAATCATGTTTTAGTTTATTTCTAACAATTAATTTGTTTCCAATACTTATGTAATGATTTAAATGATATTAGCACCACTGAGCATAAAAATTGCTCAGCGTATAGTTTGTCTATTTTTCCGTGTGCAGGTAGTTAGATTCGTTAGATCATTCCAGCAACATCCAAAGAATCAAAGTTCAGCTCAAACAATGTTGGTGAAGAGTTTTCTTTATAGTTGATGTAAATGGCATGTACCTAGGCATAAATATATAATATTATGTCGTAAACTAAATTTAAATATTTTCATTATGTTTTCTTAGCTAGTATTTTATAACTAATGTTTTGATAAAATAGTAAAGCGTAAAAATCTAGTTTATTGATATGTTTTGAGAAATCATAGTCCTCGGAATTGATTTGGGAGATAATTTGAATGTGAATATTTTGCAAAAATCTAAATTATATTGTAGGGGGTTTTACGTAAAATAAGCAGAAATGCTGCCGAAATTTTTATAAAATAATTTTACCAGTACGTTTCCTTTTCAAAATAAAAATGAAAAAGTGAGTTGCTTCGGCAATGAAATGTGACATTTTATATTCGGATCCAACAACTAGGTCGGGTATAAGGTGTCACATCCAATCTCTCCATTTTTAGCATGGGCTTGGTTGATTCTTGAGAGAGAAAGTTGAAGCTAGTGAGAGAAAGATTCATAAATGTTAGTAATGGTGTTTACCACTTCTCCTAAGTTAGTATTTGAGTTTGGTCTTTATGAGAAACTTGGATAGACTATATGCTAACTTTTATTATATTCTTGAAAATGAGAATCTGGTGGAAAATAAAAATTCCAAGCTTGAAGAGGAGGGATTCAAGTGATTTGAGCCTTGATTTTGAGTGTGATGCATCCAAGAGGTAAGTACCCTTGGATATCCTGACACTTCTTATTCTAACATGTTTAGAAAGTGTTAGATTATGTTATTAATATGAAATTAATGTTGAAATAAAATTGAAAGTGAATATGTGTATATATATTCCATTGCCTAATGTGTTGAATAAATGGTTCAAAATGGTGGCATGGTAGACTTTAGTCATATATGCCTTATTGATTATGAATGTTTTTATTAAATATAAAATTTGATATGATAATGAAAATATGAAACATCATGGCTTAAAAGTGTTCAAATACATAGTTGACAAGTTGGGGTAAAATACGTGGTTATTAAAGTCATATTGACTAATAATGTGTTATGGAAAATTCGTTGCCATGGAATAATTAATAATGTAATTTAGTATATGTGAAAATTTTATGAAACATGGTATTAATGTGGAGAAATTGATAATATGTTTCTATGGAAAAATATTATGGTTTACATATCATTATAGGCCATCTTGTATCATAAGAAAATGTTGATAAGGTGCAAATGAAAAATATTTTTGAAAATACTAATAAATGAATATGTGACTTGAAGTTTGAGATTGAAAAATATGAACTATTGAATGGATGCTTAAGGAGCTTCAATTATGTGATATATCATTATATGTATGTGAAATTGTAACACCCCTCGCCCGACCCTATCACTGAGTCTGAGCTACAAGATTCTACAACCATTACTGGAATAACTTTGGACATTTAACATTCAATTCACAACATATAACATGAAAACATATGCATTCATATACTTGATAGGATTTACAAATTTTCCTGGGTCTTAAACAAGTTTGTGGATGCTCAAAAACTAACCTGGTATCAAACGAGGACCAAAATGTAAAGATCACATGTAACACCCCTCACCTGTCTCCGTCATCGGATTAGGGTTATGGAATGCTACCAATCAAAACACAACATAAATGAGCTCTAAGAATTTAAATTTTCTTTAAATAAAAATTATTCATTAAACATGTAGTCAAATACATGATATTCATACATAATCGGGGTTAAATTGAGCTTACGGAAGTCTTATAATAATTTGAAACAAAGTAGGGACTAATTTGAAACATTTAAGAAAAACATGGAAAAAATGTAAAATAGGGATCACACGACCATGTAGTGCAATGCCACACGCTCGTGTCCTCAAACCTTATAACAATCTAATGCTGTGTGATAAAGGGTCACACGGTTGTGTCACTAGGCCATGTAACAAACAGTGGCCGTGCGAACCATCTTGCACCTAAATTGAACATACCACACAATCATGCCATATACCCGTGTATGGCACATGGTTGTGTATCAGCCCATGTGCACCAAAAGGTCACTTACCCAACAAGTTAACCAAACTAATTTCTCTTAAGCCATAAGCAACAAGATGCAATTGTTCAAACTTGCTCCAAAACACATTAAGTCATGCCAAAATCATCATATAATCAAGCATCCTAAGTGCCTAACCAATATGCCATAAAAGACACCTTAATACAAACAATTTCAAGCTATGAAACATTACCATTTAAACACCATTCAATATCCTAACCACTTTCACATTAATCAATCATCATTTCACAAAACTTATACCTATCCTTTAGGTCATTTTATCTTATCACATACCAAAACCATCCTACAAAACATTATCAAAACCACCCATATATGTATATACATGATTATATACCAAAAAGTACCAACCATATTTACATAGCCAAAGTCATATCACAACTTGGATAAATACATATAAAATTTAAACCACCTACTACATGCCACTTATAACCTAAAGCAAAACTAAAACAATCAAAAGGTCTACCGAGTCGTTGAACGGATAGTGTGAGCTTCGACTTAACTTCCAACCGACCAAAACTTCCGATAATCTACAAAGAAATTAAACTTAACGGATATAACCAAATCATTGCTTAGTAAGGTCATATTAAACTTAAACTTAAACTTATCGTAAATGATGTAACTTAAACATTGCACAGTTAAATTCATAATCAAGGTTAGATTTCATTAATTGCCTATACACATCACAAGTCTCACAAGGTTAGTGAGTTCATATATTAAACACATAACTTTATCATGTCATAGAACATTTACAAGTAAACGCATTTGATACACAATTCAACCATCACATATTCATTTAACATTTTACATTTTCAAATCAAGAATTCATTTCAAATGTCCATATCATATATCTATTTCCATTTAACCATTTCGTATAACCATTTTCCACCCGATGAACCACAATGAAATAATATTGGATACACGAGAATAATGCTTACACAAGCTGTGACGATAAATGCTCATACAAGTTGTGACTATAAATGCTCACATGAGCTGTGAAATAAGCTTGCTCACACGAGCTGTGAAGAATTTGCAACAAATGCAAACCTCCTCTGGCTTGTGTGTTCATTGGTCCACATACATCATTATGTATTAAGCCCAATAAATCACTAGCTCGCTGACTTTTACTATTAAAAGGAGTTTTAGTCATTTTACCCAACAAGCAAGACTCACATATATCCAATTATTCGAAAACAAAAGAATCCAAAATCTCATCTTTATGGAGCTTTGATATGCACTTCTCACTTATATGACCCAATCGACAATGTCAAAGGTAAGTTTGATTATAGTCATCTATTTTTTATCTTTTAGTATTTATGTTATAAATGGGTCTATCTTAATCTAAAATGTAGAGGCCATTTACTAATTGTGGTGAACCATAGAAAACATTATCGAGATAAAATTAATAACAATTATTCTTAATAATCATGTCAAAACCATTTTTTTAAAACAAGAAATTGAAATAATGTTCCTAGTCAAACTTGGCACAAAAATGAAAATCCTCCAAAATTAAATCAAGTCCACTAGGAAATGATAAAATATGTGTTACTACTCATTTTCAGTCCATGTGTAGAGGTACAAATATGAGAACCACAACCGGTATCTAATACGCAAGAAGTAGATGTTGATAAATTAATATCAATACCATAAATACCTAAAGTGGAAGCTTTGTTTTCCATTACCTTCTTGACCACTTCAAGATAGGCACCGTAGTTCCTCTTCCAGTGTTTGATCTTACCACAATGGAAACATTTTCCTTCCTTAGCAATTCCTCCTTTAGGTTTCAATGCAGTCTTTCCTTTCTTATGTTTGGCCTTGCTATTGTCCTTAGGCTTTGCCTTAGCATTAAGCTTTCTTTTTCCCTTGTTCTTGCGAACCATCAGAATGGGCTTAGGTCCAAGATTTTTCATGTTACTTTTAGCAGTCCACAACATGCTAAGTAACTTTGGAAAAGTCTTATTAATCTCATTCATGTTGAAATTAGGGGCAAATTGGCTAAAACTATCTAGCAATGATTGTAGGATGACTTCGGTGGCCAACTCCACACCTAGAGGGAATCCTAGTTTTTCAAGGCTTTCAATATAGTATATCATCTTAAGAATATGAGTTCCCTCATGAGTTCTCTCTATCATTTTGCATTGAAACAGAGCTTTAGAGGTCTCATACCTCTCTTGACGTGTTTGCCCCTCATATAATTCCTTGAGGTGCTGGATCATATCATAGGCAACCATATCCTTATGTTGTTTTTGAAGCTTAGAAGTTATTGTGGCAAGCATTAGACATCCTATGTCTAACATGTCATCAAGATACTTCTTATAAGCATAATTTTCAGCTCTAGAGGCATTAGCTATTGGTTCATTAGGAATGGGTTCTTCAATGATATATAATTTTTGTTCTGGTTTGAGGACAATCCTCAAGTTACGGAACTAGTCAAGGAAGTTCAAGCCATTCAAATTGTCCTTGTCAAAGACAAATCACAATGATAAAATGAAAAAATAAATCTACAATAATAAAACATGCTTATGAGTAAATTTACCGAGTTTATTATGAACATTTAAAATGACTTTATTAAAAGATGCTCCCACTATTTTATTAAAAATTAACCCTCAGATATTAATTTCACAAAATACTTTCTCTAAAGTTTTCTAGTGGGTAATGATTCATATTTCACTTCCTCTTAAGTCAACTTTGGCTTTACTCTCAAGATTGTGGTTATTTAGGTAAGCAACACTTGCTAATTATATCCTATGTAACTCATTATTTGGTGAACAAATCTTGTTTTGATCATCTCATGATCATCCAAATATCTCGCCTCTAGGTTTTTAATCCTATTAGAGTAACTTAGTTAAGTTATTAACCAATATTATTACCGATGAACATCACTTGCTTATTTTTCGCGTTTGACCAAGATAGATACAAGTACTTCGCTTTTGCAGAACCCATTTTGTATCGATAAAGGCTTTAACGAGGGTCAATATTGGAAGGCAATCTTAACTTAATATTTTATTGAGGGTTTTTTTAATAATATTCATCTCACCACTAACGTTCAAGTTTAATCCATTTTATTTATTTACTAAAGTTGATCGTATCAATATACTATATCATACATGCTAACATATCATCCATTGTATCACAAACATGAATAATATAAAGTAGTAAATAAATGCAATAGTTATAGCCCATAAAACTAAGGTTGTTCCTCCCAAGCCAGTGGGAGAATCGAAAGGAATCCTAAGGGTTTAAGTTAACACAAGCTTCTTTCTCTCATTTAGGTAGCTCATCCTTCATCTCCTCTAGTCCGCAGTAGCTCATACAATTTAAAATTATAGAAAGTCATTTTTACATACGAGGGAGTGGGATGAGAAGAGAAATAAAAGGGAAAACTAGAAAGGCACGACACACAGGCCGCATTTATAAAATTACAACCTTTGTAAATTATAAATTAAATGGGCTATTGGGTTATAACCATGCATTTGAAACACTATGCATATCAATCATAGCATACAACATATAATATGTATTTATTTAATCGGCTGTTAATGTGAATTACAAAATTTCACTAACCATTACATGTTGCCTACGAAAAAAGGTCAAGGGGGCAGAGCCCCTTGCGGTGGCATCACTGGTTGGTCAATGGCATACCCCAGAGAAAATAAAAAAATTTCACTCAGATCTCTTTTGGAAAAACATCACCAATTGTATATTTTTATTAAAAACTGTATATTTTTCAAAATTTTGATCCATGTGCTTTCATACTGGAACAACTTTTGTTCCTTATTTTCGAATGTTACAAAGAAGTTAACTATTAACTTCGAATAACAAAAATCCCATCGTCCCAAGAAAGATTTGTTAACATTTAACAATATTATATTAGATCCAATAAACATTAAAATCAATGATTAACACTTAATCAGTGGCTAAGTGTAACGCCCCAGAATTTGAGCCTAGAAGTATTGGGCCTTGAGCAAGGGAACGGTTAGGAAACTGTACACAAAAGTATGTCTGCTTTAGTGTTTAAGGGTCCTGAGAGAAGTTAGAAAAGTCCTGGGTTCAAACCTGGGCTTTAGCAAAAATTTTGGTTTTAAGTGAATAAAACCCTAGATGCTTGGGTGTAGGCCTTTTAAATTATTGTGTTAAAAAAATGTCATAAGGAAGCATGTGGTCTAGTGGTTGTGGCATCATTAAGGTTACAAGGGAGTCAAGATTCAAGTCTTGGCTCTTGCATTTTGTTTTTAGTTTTCTCTTAAATGAACCTGGACACTAGCACTTAGGCCTTATTAGTAGTAATGCTTGTTTTGTGACATAAAAGAGCTTGTGGTCTAGTCGTAAGTGGCGTGTTCAAGGTTGCAAGGGAGCTAAAGTTCGAGTCTCATGATATGCAAGGGAGTATTTATTTTATGTCCTGCAGCATGAGAGGTGGAGTTTGACCGAAACTTTGACAGGTGAAGTTTGATTTGGTCTTGGAGGGTTTTGTGGAGGAAATCAAGAAGGAGATTGGGGAGAAAAATCAAGGAAATTTGAAAATGGGAGGTTGGTAGGGTGTTGTGGCCGATTGGGACTCTAAGGCTTAGTGAAATTCGGCTAAGGGGAAAGGAAGGGAGCATTTTCGGCACAAGGCAATTCTTTGTTCGGTTTTAAGAGGGTTGAAAGGAAGGTGCTGAATGTTCTTTGGGATTTTTCTACCATTCGGGGATTTCTTTCAAGTTTTGCGTTTTAGATATTAAGGTGACCAAAATTTCTGCTATTTCCTTCATTTCTACATTTGCCAATAAGTAACTTTCTTTTTGGTTTCTTTTTTTTTCTTTGCTTTGCCAAAATCCCTTTCCTCTCTCACTCTTAGTTATGCTTATTCTTTTCCTTCTAAATCCTTCTACTCTCGGCCTCCCTTCTAAACTGAACCTACTCTCCATCTTCTTCTTCTCTGCTTCCCACTCTCTTCCAATCATAGCCGAATTCTTCATAAGGCTTTTTGTGTACGTTCAGTTTATCATCTCTCCCTATTGTGTTTGGCCGAATATACCTAAACTATTCCAACCGATCCCATCATCATCAATTTTGGGTTCTAAAATCTCTAGAAGGGAAATGGAGGTTTTCGATTATGTGTTGTGTAAAGGGATATCAATAATGGCGACTAGTAGCCATTGTGAGGGAGGATCAGGAATGGTGCCAGCTGAGAATGGGCACGTAGCCCCTGCCTCCAAAGTTAAGCAGCGTAAAGTGTCAGCTGTTCGAGATTTTCTACCGAGGCGCAGCAGGGTGGTTGCACCAATCTTTGGATCAAGTGGGCAACCACAACCGATTGATCTAGTCAAGGGAGAGGTAATCTGTTGGACAAGTATTTTTTGGTAGAGGCTGTTTTGATAAGTTGACTGGGATTCGATTAACTCGATTGACAAGTGCTTAATGGATTGCCTTGATTTATTGTAGGTTGGAGTTCTCATAGGCCATTCACACTTTTCACAATCAGGTGTGTATCTGTACACCGTAATTCATTACTGTCGTAAAGCCGAAAGAGTGTGTGTAAACACCGCATTCAACTGTAGAACGAAAAAAAGCCGAAAAGCCAAAAATATGGCGTTTGAGACCACACAGGCATACGATCGCTCATGTGGCAAGCCCAACCCACAAAACATGGGTGTTTGACTGTAGAGGCCTCTATGAGCAAATTCATGGGCTTGGGTCGTAATGGGTCACATTGGGCTAAAATGGGCCGTGTGAGCTCGGTGGGCTTGTGAGCCCCACATGGATGAAATCTACTATTTAAGGCAAACACTACACTGGGCTATGTAGATTCCATAGTCGTGGCAAAATCTGGGCTAAGCGGGCAGCATGAGCTTGTTGACCCACTTGGGCCGAGTACTGAGCTTTGAGCCCATTTACGCTGTTATGACCATTTAAGTTACCTGAGTCACTCGAGGCGACTACGGACCTTTCGAGAGGTCAATAAATGATTGAAATACCCTCGAAGGGTAAAATGACCGAAATACCTTCGAAGGCTAAAATGACCAAAATACCCTCGAAAGGTAAAAGTGACCGAAATACCCTCGTAAGGTAAAATGATCAAAATACCCTCGAAAGGTAAAATGACCGAGATACCCCTTAGGGTAAGATGACCAAAATAGCCCTGTAAGGTAAAATGACTGTAATGCCCTTAGAGGGTAAATGACTATTTTGCCCCTCGAGGTTAAATGTCTGATTTGTCTGTGATTAAAATGACTGTTTTTCTGTGAATTGTATGACTGATTCTGAGCATGGCATTTCGCATACACGACATACTGCATGGGGTTGGGATACTGTTATGGAGGAAGTACTGTACTAATGACTCTGCCATAATCACTGTTACTGGTGGCTTGGCCACATATTCTAATTATTGGTAGCTTTGCTGCGATATTGATGCTGGCAGCTTTGCTGCAATGCTGTTGATGGCTTTGTGCCGATCATATTACCGTTACTGATGGCTGTGTACCGATTATATCACTTCTACTGATGGCTTTGTGTCGATCATATTACCGTTACTGATGGCTGTGTGCCGGTCATATCACTGCTACTGGTGGCTTTGTGCCAATCATATTATTGTATTTATGGCTTTTAGTCATTCTGTTTATAGTTTATAGCTATCCTGTTTACGGCTCTTAGCCATTCTGATTACTGGCAGCTTTGCTGCGATACTGATTAGTGCCGCAACCGGTGCTGATATTGGTGTTATGGCTAGGTGGGTCAATTTTATCCCTACATGGTGTGCTGGTTGGTACGGGTGGTGTGTTGGCTGGATTGGGATGGGTTGCATTATTACACTGTACCGATACTATATTGGGCTAAGGCCCACATTGTTACTGTAATGGGCTAAGGCCCACACTGTTGCTACATGTTGTATGCTGACTGTTTGATAGGGGATTACATACTGAGTTTTCGCAAACTCACCCTTCTATCTAATTGTATAGGTAATCCCCAGCGTTAGACGGTTCGGAGCTGCGAGGGACTCGGAGAGGGCCACACAACTGCACATGTTTTATTCTGTTTGGCTCATTTACATAAGCAATTTGATTTTGATTCGGGTTGTAATAAGACCTCTATAATTTCTGGATTTTAAATTTGGGATTTGATGTGATTGTGATTTATATCTGCTAGAAGTAAAACACGGTTTTCCAAAACAATAACTATTTTCTAACATTACGTTTCCGCACCTCCATTTTTAAATATCACATTCTCATAGATCATTTACTTTAAATTAAGATTTCTTTAACAATAAGGTTTTGAAGGTAATAACTTTTTAATAAACCTCGATTGAAAATAAGCAAACGCAAACTGAGGTTTTATACAAGTTTTAAATGGCAAGAAGTTTGAAATTTCAAGAAGGGTTTTTAATGAAAACATGGTTTTCGAAAAATACTTCAATGTGACACGCCAGATTCGAGCCTAACTTCTAGGCCGGGTTTGGGGTGCTACACTGAGATGAACATATAATCATATATGTTTATTAAACAAATTTCATGCATCATATATACATAAAACAGATTGATTAAAATGAATTAGTCAACATGTATCTCATACAATTGCATCAACCAATAAATCTAATCCCGAATTCGTATTGTACAAGTGACTCTGAAACCATTGTTGGATCGCTGGTACGCCCCGTGGCATAGCATAAAAATTATTCTGGTGATCATCAACCACGGATCCATGTATGATGACGAATCGAGTTGAAATAAGGTTAAAAATATATCTTTTTAAACTAGGAAAACAATGTGTAACGTTGTTGGTTGAAATCCTTTCGTGATGTCAATCCAAGCCACAACGAAAGTGTCTTGGCCTCTACGTAGTCCTCCCAGTCAACCACGAATAGAAAAACTTTTTGAAAAATTTCAGAGAAAATTCAAAGACGACTGGTAGACCTTTTGGATTATATGGTTGTATTTTGGTAACCCGAACACATTAGGGATTCATATTCCTTTTATTTTTCTTTGATATCACATATGAGGAAAAAACGAGATTACTCCCTGATTTTTAAAGAAACAAATGGAAAGTCATAATAAAAATTATGTTCTTTCTTAAAGGATATCAATTTCCATGTCCTTTTATATTTTGACTGAAACTATTATAATTGTTTATATTAGTAACTTGGTAAAATATATTCAATTAATATTTTGTATGAATCAAATTCATGTATTAATTTTATCTATGTTCTTTATATGTGTACAACAAGCTTGTAAATATAATGTGTTCAATATTTAAGTATCAAATTAAATTAATTCAATAACTAATTTAATTCATGTGATAGATAAATACAATACCAAATGTATTTGGATTTGTTCGCTTCAACTATACGGTGTGACCCTGTAGGCTATTGTAACATTAGTGGTAATACTAGAACGTTTCTAATATTATAAGCAATGAGTGACATCTAGCAATGTATCATTGCTACCAAAGTTACAAGAAGTCGTGATTCAACATAACCTTTCTATGATAATATTTTTCATGTATTATATCCTTTTATCCTTAATATCTAGATTGGACACAAGTAATGGAGTAGTCACACTTGTATAGTCCAATATCATATTTCTTGATATTATGAGTAGGCTACAATAAACAAATAAGTTTAGTATCTCATATCAACTTATTCGAGTATGGCCATGCATTTCTAGTCTCACTCTATCAAGAGGCCTAAGATATTGCTCCCATTATGTAGGAGGGGCAAATCTTATCTTGATCAACCATATCCCTCTACATAGATTGCGACATACCCAACATCAGTCTTTATAGTACAACTCACTATGTTAGGATAATGATGATCTCAAGTTTGAGGATCATATACATAGTTATCACTATGAGTAATGTTGTGACTTTTACAAAATAATCTAAGAACCATACTCATAGCGGGTCAGTCCAGTATGTTGTTCTCTAACACATACGCATGTACCGATTTTGACATCCCTATGTCGATGACAACACTTTGTCATCAATCAAATACACATTAGTCTCAATGCATTATCGTTGTCCAAACCCTTAATAATACTTGACTAAGGACCTTTTAAGAGTAATCATATTATTCTCATGACTTTATTAAATTAGTTTATTTGTACACATGGAAAAAGAAACTGAAATAACAATCGCAATGCCTTATATTAACATACAAGGTAAAACAAGTATATGGCTATAATCATCTCATAATTAGTCTTTGGGCATACTCTAACAAATCATGCATATATACTTTTGCAATCAAATTTTAAGTCATAAAAAATTTAAAACAATAAAATGCTAGAATTCATTTGACCACAAATTTAAGGCAGTGTAGTAATACCTAATTCTCCTCTAAGTGTCCAAAATCTCTCTTTGTCTAAAGGTTTTATAAAAATATCTTTTAATTAATTTAAGGTGTCTACTTATTCTAGAACTATTTCTCCTTTTTATGCATGATCTCTAATGAAATGATGTCTAATCTTAATATGCTTAGTTTTAGAATGTTAGATGGGATTTTTAGTGAGACAAATAACATTTTTATTGTCACAATTGATAGGAATGGTATTTACATCAATTCCATAGTCCATAAGTTTTTGTTTTATCCATACAACTTGAGCACAAATACTACCGGGAGAAATATATTCTGCTTCTGTACCATCCTAAAAACTGAGTTAGTGGAACTTGGGTTAATAAACTGAGAGCGGTTACGCCTCAAATTTTTTTACGGTTATCTTCATGTAATTGATAATAAATAGATATCAATTATAGTGATTGAGAAGTGGTGGAGCTATGCCTGATGATCTGTGTTCGAATCCCTTCCCTCTCGTTAAATTTTATTTGGTGCAAATTTGTTTCAAACCCTTAGCAAAGGTCAGCCCATGTTTTTAAATATTTTTTTGTTAAAATGGTAGTAAGCAAGTGAGTTGGTCTAGTGGTTAAGTGCTTAATTAGTTTCCTAAAAGTCCTAGGTTCAAGTCTCCACACCCTCCATCTTTTTATTTAATTTTTTTGCCAACTTTAGTGGTCAACACCCTCTAAAACCTTCCATGCTAGATGCCATGGATAGGGAAAGATTCTTTTCTTTCTTGTGTCTAAGTCAACCTTTCCTCATTAAGCCCCCTTTTCACTCCTTTGTCCCCTCTACATGCCTATTTCTTCACCTTTACCTTGTGTGTCAGACATTGAACCTGGACAAGATGAATGGTACATTTTGTTGTTCATATTTCATTTACCTATTCATTTTTGACATTCTCTTTCTTTGCTCCTCTTTTTTTTTGTTCCTCCCCCTTTGCACCAGATTGAACTACCATTATTTTGATTTTGGCCTTCTTTCCTCCACCGTTACCCGCCACCATTCGACCTAAACACCACTACTTCATCACCCATCCTCCATTTTTCTTTTTTCTTCCATTGTTGCCCTTAGCTCCACCCTCCACCATCGCATTGGAGACTTAAGGTGATGGCTTGAGACAACATTGGAATTAAAGTTGCACAGTGAAAGCATGGTGGTCGACTGGGAAAGAAGAGTTACCAATTTGGTGCACAAGTGTATTGGCGTGACAACAACAATTTCGAGGACGAAATTCTTTTTAAGGAGGGGAGAATTGTAACATCCTAAAAATCGGGTTAGTAGAAATTGGGTTAATGAATCGAGAGCGGTCATGCCCTAATTTTTTAAGGTTATCTTCGTGCAATTTATAATAAATAGATATCAATTGTAGTGATAGAGTAGTGGTGGAGTTGTCCTTGATGATTTGTGTTGGAATCCCTTCCCTTTCGTTAATTTCTATTTGGTGCAAATTTGTTTCAAACCCTTAGCAAAGGTCAGCCCATGTTTTTAAATATTTTCTATTAAAACAATAACAATCAAGTGAGTTGGTCTAGTGGTTAAGTGCTTAATTAGTTTCCTAAAGGTCCTAAGTTCAAGTCTCCACACTCTTAATCTTTTTATTGAATTTTTTTGCCAACTTTAGTGGTCAACAACCCCCTAAAACCTTCCATGGTAATTTCCATGGATGGGGAAAGATTCTTTTCTTTCTTGTGTCTAAGTTAACCTTTCCTTATTAAGTTCCAGTTTTTCTCCTTTGTCTCCTTTACATGCCTATTTCATCACCCTTACCTTGTGTGTCATACATTGTACCTAGACAAGATGAATGACACCTTTTGTTGTTTCCTATTCATTTTTTCCATCCTCCTCTGCTTCTCTCTCTTTTTTCTCCTCCTCTCCTTTTACACCACCTTGAACCATTATTATTTTGATTTTGGCCTCCTTTCCTCCACTGTTAGCCACCACCATTTGACCTAAACACCACCACTTCATCATCCATCCTCCTTTTCTTTTTTTTTGTTCCAATGCCGTCTTTAGCTCCATCCTCCACCACCGCGACAACCACCGTGTGCCACCACAACCACCACTCATTTTCTTCCTTTTTTTTCTCATTCTCCTCTCTAGTGCTGTACCACTTTTATTCTTCTCCTCTATCATAGCACCTTCGCCTCCATAGCCAGACCTCCACTGTCGTCGTCGCATCACCATTCCTTTACCAGCTTTGGTGATTCTTTCTCTTTTCTTTGCCATTTTCCAACCTCTATCATCCTTATAGTAAACAAAAATTCTATAAACCTATTTTAATAAGTTTAAATATTATGTTTAAAATCTAAACTAAGTGACTCACTTTTTCAAGTAATGATTTTCTCTAGATTCTCATCCTTTTCAAGAGCACAGTGATCTTTCGATCATCTCATTTTAATCGAAATAGAGTAAGTATTGTATTAGAATGAAATCTACTATTCTTCCGCTACTTTTTCCTGTAGGTCAAATGAGTTTAAGGGATTTTAATGTATTTTCATTTAAGTATTAACGCATCATATTCTACTTTTGATGAAGGGACGATCGATACCAATTCGAAAAACCCTTAACATTAGAAACGAGATCAATCTTCGATTGATTATTATAAAGTGTGGATGAAAGTTTTGTTAAATTGATGTATCTTATAAATTGTTTAAAACGACCTCCCTAATGAAAGATTACTTTTGCTGATAAGTAGGTAACTTATCGATTAGATCCGAGTGTGGGTGTTTCTTTAGAGTGATGATTTGCGTTGGATCTAATATCAAGTGTAGGTTTTAACACTAAATAAAATTAAGACTTGTTTAATATTGACAAAAATGTTGTTATTTAAATAACATTGATTGATGGGGATACTATATGTATCCATAAAGAGAGATAAATTGTCATTATGGATTTTATCAAGTAAGTGTTTCCCCAAACCGTATACGTTGTGGAAAGCATGTTGTGTGATATTGATGCTTGCTGTTAATTTGAAAAATAGCAAGTTGTGTGATATTGATGCTTACTGTTAATTTGAAAAATATGTACATCTCATTTTCATGTTTTGTGATTATATGGCATATGTGATATTCGTATGAAAATAAAATATGAAATTTTGGTGCCATGAGTACATATGTGATTTGCATGTTAAACATGCCTATATGATTTTGAGTGATTTTGGTCATATCACATGCATGGGGTGGGATGCGTGACAAGTGGAAGTATATGGCAGTTTATCTACATTAATGTGACTGTTCACGATTTGATTATATCGCAGTTTATTTGCGACTCTGGTGGCTTTTCCACGATTTTGATTATGTGGCAGTTTATCTACTTTACTGTGACACTATTCACAATTTGGTGTGTTGAATGGACGAGTTCTAGGAAAACTCAATTTTGGTGTGTAGCGAAGATGAGTAGGATCATTTTACTAAAATCTGCATCATTTTACAAAATGTGCATCGACATGATCATGCATAGTATAAATGCAAGAAAATGAGTTATATGAAATTGATATAACTATTATGATTGTATAATATGTATATCTGTTTGTGTTTGTGTTTATGTCAAACTCACACTAAGCTTTATAGCTCACCTCCCTTTAGTTTTCTAATTTTACATATAACCCTGAGATTAGGATTCAACGACGATAGTTAGAGGCGTTTCTCGAAATTCTTTTTAAGTTAAAGTAATTAAATTTTATTTTCATATTTTGTGTTTGTAATGAGTTTGAGTATGGATAGTGGCATGAGACTTTATTTTGGGAATTTTTTATTTTGATTTGTATAAATTGCTTGCATGACATTAAGTTTTAAAAACTACATAAATTAGTATTTGATAAGATTTCGCTTGGAACTTTGTTTTTATAATAAAATCAATGAATAATAGATTTTTCGTTGCATTTGTGAAAAATGAGTTTTCAATAAAATTAGACTTAGTTTTCAAAATTTTTAATGTTTACAAATGAGTTTTCTAAAGGCATTTGATTTATGAAGTTAATATATTTTTATTTCTGAAATAATGACGAATAACCAAGTTCTCTAATTTTTGAATAAAACGACAAAAGATTTAGAAGTTGTTAGAATTGAGTGACACGAATCCTTGTTAAAATAAAATATAGTGGTAAAATAAAATAAGAGTAAAATCCATATAGAACTACATTTCTTTTTTTTTATTTTAGAATAAGGTTTTTTAACCTTATTACACTTCCTCTATTTGATATTGATTAGAATAAGGTGTTTCAACCTTACTACACTCCTATTAGAATATGGTTTTACAAGCCAATAAATAAAAATAGTCTACTCCTCTTGTAATCATTCGAATTCGACATAGTGAATTATCTTATCCTCTGCCCGTGGTTTTTTTTCTCGACAAGGTTTCCATGTAAAAAATCGTGTTCTTTATTTTTCTTTCTCTTTTCTTTGTGATACATTGTTATTATTGACGTTCTATTTTTCACAAATTGATATCAAAGCTTCTAGGTTGTTCATCTCAATAACGGTAATGGCGTCTTTGAAGTATGAATTTTCGCTGTTGGATTGCAACACCAAATTTGTGTTGTGGCAGATAAAGATGTAGGCAGTTCTTATGCAAATGGACTTAGAGTATGCCCTGTTAGGGATTGATAAGATGCCTTCGACATTGACACAGGAAAAGAAGAGGCGTAAAGATCGAAAGGTGTTAACACAATTACATCTGCATTTGTCTAACAAAATTTTGCAAGATGTGATAAAGGAGAAGATCGCCGCTGCATTATAGAAGAGGTTGGAACAAATATGTATGTCGAAAAATCTAACCAGCAAGCTACATATGAAACAACGTCTTTATGCTCATCGTTTGGACGAAGGTGTGTCTGTGCACGAACACTTAACAGTATTTAAAGAAATTCTCTTAGACTTGAAGGCCGGGGAGGTTCAATATGATAAGAAAGATCTAGGGTTGATTCTACTTTGTTCATTGCCACCGACTTATTCAACCTTTAGAGACACGATTTTATATAGTCGCGAGTCTCTCATAATTGATGAGATTTATGATTCTTTGACCTCGTATGATAAGATGACACATCAGTGGTATCAGAAATAGTAGTTTCGGGGGCACAAATCTGACAAGTAAGTTTGTAAATGTTATTATTTAATATTTAAGAGTCAACTATGGTATTAAAATAAATTTTGAATTGGCAATTTATGTTATTTGAATAAATAAGTTTGAATTGGCAATTTATGTTATTTGAATAAATAATTAGGTTCAAGTGGTTTTAGAAAATAATGTATCGAGACCTTATTTCTATAAATCGAGCTGTAAATATTTTATTTAATATTTACAGAGTGTTATTAAGGTTGTATAAAAGTTTCGTTAAGAAATTTTGAGGTTTACATAGTTAATTGAATAAAAAGGACTAAATTGTAATAGAGGTAAAAGTTACTCATTCTAGATTTTAAAATACCAAAGGGATTAATTTGGAAATTAGACCATTACCAAAAGTCCAAGCGATGGTGGATGGCAATCATTCCACTAACCTTTGGGATATTTATTCATTAAGTCCTAATTAGTTTAAGATTAAATAGTAATTAAGTTTATTTAATTGGATTTTAATATAATTGAAGGACTAATTGTTTAGTTGAACCTTCCTTAAATGGCCTAATAATAGGAATGATGTGGAATTATTTAGATTGTGGTAAATTGCATTTAGATCCTGATTAATTAAAAATGACTAAATCATAGAGGTTGAAAATATGGTTTTATTAGTTCAAAAGGGGTAGTTAAATGGCTAGAATGATAATTAAGCCATTAATGGCTATTGTAACGCCTCAAATTTGGGCCTAGATGGAATAGGTCTTGAGCGTGGGATCGCATAAAAATTTATGTGTGCAAGAAAATGACATAAATGAACATTTGCTTTAGTGGTTAAGTGATTTAGGAAAAGTTGGGAGTGTTGGAGAAGTCTTGGGTTCAAACATGGGCTTTAGCAAAATTTTTTATTTTTGCTCTTAAGTGAATCTTGACCTTAGCTTGAAGGCTTTATAAATATTTTCGTGAAATCATAACACAAAAAGAGTCTGTGGTGTAGTGGCAAGGTGGTGACATAGGTGTGGCAAGGAGTTGGCGTCACAAGTGTGGGACGGAGGTTAGAGGTTTAAGTCTCACTGCATGCAAATGGGATTATCTATTTTGCTCATGTGGAAGCAAGAGTTGGTGTTGGATTTGAACTCTGTGTTGGAGAGTTTGAATAGGTCAAACGAGTGATTTAAGGAGTGGATCAAGAAAGATTGGAGGAGTGATTTTAGGAGGAAAAAGGGGCTAAGGGGGACTTTGGAGTATGCATTTTGGCAATTAATGAGTGTATAGGTGCCGAATTTTCTCTCTAGTTTGGGGGTTTTGCATTTTTCTTTCTTTTTCTCTAGTGTCGAAACTAAAACTGACCATTCGGGTCATTCTTTTTCTGCATCTTTTTCATTCACTTTCTCTCTTCTTGGCCAAACCTAACATTTATTTTTTTCTTTACCTCTTTTCTTCTGCAATCGGATTCCTTTATAGCTTAACCGAACCTTCCTTTTGTTTTTCTTCTTTTAACTTCTGTTCATCTTCTATTCTGGGCTGGCTGAAAATCACTGTGGTTAATCCTTCTTTTCGTTGATCTACTACAAAGGTTCTGACTAACGGTAAGTGATCAAAAGCTATTCTCTACTTTTCTTTTAAAACCGAATGCACCTGTGTTCTCTATTCTTTCTCAAACTGAATAACCTTATTGACCGCTTGTTATTTCATTTCTCACGTACTACACTCATTGCGATTCAAAGGGGTTCCTCGGAAGTGCAGAGGCATTCAAGTTCCCCTTTCATCTCTCAATTGAATTTTTGAATGGGGTAAGTTGGCTTGTTCGTCGATGGTGCTGAGTTTTAATATTGGGGTCTTAAGTCTTATTCTTTTAAAAAATCCAGTCTTATAGGTTTCTTTGTTCAAAAAAATAATCGGTGAGGTCTTGAGATCGATTCTTAATTGGCGATCCAAGGGCATTAAGCAATTCTCATTCGTTCAAGGTGAGTAGTGTGACGATTTGGGTTTAAGTGTTGTGAACGTTAATGGAATGGCTAACCAAGTACCTGAATCGAATATAGGTTCTACGCTCATGGGCTACTGTATTTTTCTTCAACCGGTGTGTACACACACTACTCCAATTGTAGATCGGCAAATGCCGAAATCCCGAAATGCCGAAAAGCTAAAAAGTCAAAAAGCCAAAAGTACGGCTACGACTATCACACGAGCGCACGAACGCATGTGTGGATAAGTCGATACAGCTACAGAGGTCACCACGAGCGATCTCGTAGTCTTAGGCTGATTTTGGGCCAAATAGACCAGAATAGGCCGAGTGGGCCCAATAGACTCGTGGGCCCTACGCGAGTAAAATTTTCTTGGATGGATAGGAAATAATGAGCCGTCCATGACAATCGCATGGCCAAGGGCAGTTTTGGGTGTGGGACCACTTGGGCCGTAATATGGGCCTTTGGCCTATTTACACCGTTAAGACTATTTAGGTTATCTGTGTCACTCGAGGCGACTGTAGACCTTCGAAACATTTGTTAAATGACTAAAATACCCTCAAAGGGTAAAATTACCGAAATACCCTCGAAGGGTAAAATTACCGAAATACCCTCGAAGGGTAAAATGACTGTTTTACCCCTAGAAGTGGAAATAAGTGTATGACTACTTTACTCTATGATATGTTATGTCTGACTCTTACTAAGTATGACATTCTGCATACACGTATGATTTATGACATGACATACTGCATGGCTTTGGGTTAATATTGACGGAGGAAGTGTATGGCTTGTAGCCGTTCTGTTCAAGACTTACTGCCTTTCTGCTTATGGCTTTTAGCTGTTCTATTAACTGGAAGCTCTGCTGCAAATTTGGTTAGTGTCGCAACCAGTGCTACATGAGGAGTGTAGAGATGGGTGGGTTGATTTAATCCCCACAGGAGTGTAGGATTTGACAGAAGATGGAGTGAAGGGTTGGTATGGGTATTTATGCATTACATATACTGATTTTGATATTGAGATGGGCTTACGCCCCGATATATGTGATACGTGCCATTTGATATTGGCTCAGGCCCAACCGAGGCTGATGGGACTAAGGTCCATTTGCCACTGTTACTGTATGGGCTAAGGCCCACACTGATTCTGTATTGGGCTAAGGCCCACACTGTATTGTTACTATTGAAGGGCTCAAGCGTAGACCGATTCTGTTTCTATATACTGGCTGTTTCTTTAATAAGGGGATTACACACTGAGTTTTCGTAAACTCACCCCATTTTTAACTTTACAAGTAATCCCCAGCGTTAGACAGTTCGGAGCTGTGAGGGACTCGGAGAGGGCCACACAACTACACAATTTTTATTATGTTTTTCTCATTTACCAAAGCACTTTGATTTTGATTTGGGTTGTAATAAGGCCTCTAAAATTTCTAGATTTTAACTTCGGGATTTTATTGATTGTGATTCTTATCTACTAGAAATAGAACTCTGTTTTCCAAAATAATAACTATTTTCAAACGCTAGGTTTCCACAACTCATTTTTTAAATATCACATTTTCATAAATCATTTGTTTAAATTAAGCTTCCGCAACAATAAGGTTTTGAAGGTAACAACTTTTCTTTAATAAACCTCGATTAAAAATAAACAAACACAAATTGAGGTTTTGTACAAGTTTTAAATGGCAAAAAAGTTTGAAATTTCAAGAAGGGTTTTCAATGAAAATATGGTTTTTGAAAAACACTTAAATATGACACGCCAGATTCGGGCCTAACTTCTAGGTCGGGTTTAGGGTGTTACGGCTATAGTGGATGGTTTTGGGCTTATGTTTGTTAAGAATTGAATGAAATCATAAAAGGGCAAATTGGTTATTGGGTAGTTAACAGTTTAAAGAAAAAAATTAAGAAAATGGTGTCAATTTTTACAATTTCTATCTTTGAAAACTGAGTATGCCATGGGAGAAGGGAGCAAGCTTCGGTCAATTAAGGCTTGGTAATTTAGCAAGTAAACTTTATCCAGTTTTAGTAATTTTTATGTTTTTGAGCTCATTTAGCTTAATTTAGCTAACCCAGGGACTAAGTTGTGAAACTTTCAAATGTTTTGGATTGTTCCATTGATGAAATTGAGATGTTCTCAAATTTTTATGGTAGAATCGTAAGCTTGGTTGCTAGATAGGACTATTTTGTAAAGTAGTTTTTGGTAATTTTAATGTTTAAGGACTAAAATGTGAAATTAGTAAAAGTACAAGGACTTGTTGTGAAATAACAACAAATATGGGCTGTAATAGGGTTTCAAACAATTTCCTAAACTTGAAATTGAATAAAAATGGTTAATTTGTATGTTTTGGGCTTATGGACTAAATTGTATAAAAGTAAAATGTTAGGGATAATTTTGTAAATTTGTCAAAAAGGACTTTTTGCAAAAAATGAATTCATTTTTCTGTTAGAATTAATGAATTGAATGGAATTATTTTAGATTAAGAACAAGTGGAAAATCGAGGAAAAGAGAATTTCCAAATATCCCCTGTGCTTAGTCTTTCCTACAATTTGGTCTTGTAAGTTCGTATGAACTATAATCATTATAATGTGAATTAAATGAAATGTTTACTATATTGTATTTAATGAAAATGAATCAATATATATGTGAATGTATCCACATTATGACGAATTGACGGATATCGAGTCCCGATTGAACTTTAAGAATTCTTAAGATACAAATTACATGTCATTAGGGATTTCATGTTTCTGGTGCTAGTCTTGAATGTCCTACCAATGGTAAAGTTCAACATTTGTTACGGATTCTCCACAACTCGTGTGAACAGCATCGTTTAGCTTATATTCTGACCTACAACTCATGTGAGCAGACCCATTTCATAGCTCGTGTAAGCAATGATGTAAAGGAAATGTTATGTTTATATGTAAAGGCACACTTCATATGAGCTTTCCCGAGTATCCGATGTAATTCTAGATGGTTCAACGGGTAGGAAAAGGAATGAAATGGTAAGTGACTTAATGGAAAGGTTCATAACTATATGAAAAGGTTGATGCCTATGTAATGTATCTTATGAAGTCTATTTATGTTATAACTGAGTTTATATGATTGTCAATGAATCTATTAACATGTGAGCTTGATGATGCTTGAATAGGTTTACATTAAACTCATGGTATTGAAAATGGTAAGTAAGTAAATGGAATGAATCATGATTGTCTGGTAACGATGATAAATTAAATGTTATGTTTATACATGATTGATTTCTTATGTAACATGAACAAGTTTACTAACTTGTGAGTTTGATGGTGTTATATAGGCTTATGGCCTTAGTAAAGGTTTATACTTATTCTATAAATTTCATTATTGAAATGGTATGTTATGTTTAAAGTTTTTACGAGCTTACTAAGCATTCATTACTTAAGTAGTTATTTTTCTTTGCTTTATAGATTATCAGAAGCTAGATCAGTTAAAAGCTCGTCAGAGATCTATCACACTATCCAGTAGAAAATTTGGTAGTTTTTGAGTATTTTGGCTAAGGTTTATAATGGCATGTATAGGGTGATTTGTAATGGTATTATGGTACATGTCTAAATGGTGTTTTGGTATGTATAAGCTTTGGAAAGCTTTATTGGTTTGGTACACCTTGATGCCTTACCAAGTTATGTGATTTTGGCTACTTTAAAGTGTTTTTTGGTATGGATATATTGGCATGTTGATGATAGCTTGAAAATGGTTACTTGTGACATGTTTTAGTTCATATTTGAACTAGGTTATTATATTTGTAAATGACAATATTAACATGTATAAGGTGGTTTATAATGGTGCTTTGATGAATATGTAAATGGTAATTTGGTATGTTCGTTCCTTGGTCTTTAAGTATGGTTAATAAACTTGTAATGCTTGATTAGGTAAGTCCTTTTGGTCACTTTTTGCTAATTGATGTGCATGGCATTTTGGTACAAGATGTTGACTTGGAAATGGTCAATTATGTTGTGTTTTAGGCACATAATAGAATGAATTCTTTATGCATGGAATTAGGTAATATTCACATGTTTTGGTAAATTTTGTGTTGCTATAATTCTGGTGCCTTTGAATGACATATTGGTTAGTTGGTCTAGGATCTTGAAATGGAATTTTGATGTATACTTGGATGTTGTTTAGGTTCCCTTTTAAGTGTGCCCAAATGAGTTGAATGTTCAAGTATGGTTAGGTTATGAAATGACTTGATTTAGGTGAAATTTGGGTTGACACGGCTTGATACATGGGTAAATGACTCGGTCATATGAAGCACACTGATTGATGATACGACCGTGTGTCATCAGAGAATTTTTTAAGGTTCCAAGTCAATGAGTTACTTGGGCTAACACACGGGTTGACAGACGGGTGTGTGGGGCAACTTCGAGAGTTACACGGCCTAGCACACGGGCATGTGACACTTCTCAACCATGTGAGGCACAAAGCCGTGTGACCCTTGTTTTGTAAATTTTGCATCTTTTTCCTAAACTTTTCAAATTGTTTCAAATTGGTCCCTATTTTCTTCTAAGATATTTTTAAGGCCTCGAGGGCTCGATTTAAGGAGAATATGCATGTGTATGAATGGTTTATGATGTGATTGAATTATTGAATGATATAATGCTCAAATGTTTTTGATTGTATAGTAATGGTCCATAACCTTAATTCAGTGACGGAGACGGGTTAGGGGTGTTGCATTGTGGTTAAACCTGACTCTTAGGGAGAAGGTCTCATTGATCGTGGGAGACAAGATCGAAATGTTGATGATGATCGTGGAAAGACATTGGAACGGAATCCCCGCGGTAAATCTATGGGTAGATCGAAATCTTCAAATAAAGGTAAAACTTGTAACTTCTACAAGAATAAAGGGCACATTAAATCTGAGTGCTATAAGCTGCAGAACAAGATCAAAAGAGAGGCTGCGAATCAAAAGGGAAAGCAACCAGAAAAATCTGGTGAAGCTGATGTTGTAGAAGACTATAGTGATGGTGAACTTCCTGTCACTTCTGTCAATAATTTTAAAGTGAGTGAGGAGTGGGTCCTTGATTTGGGCTGCACCTTCCACATGAGTCCCAATTGGGATTGGTTTACAACTTACGAAACAGTGTCTAAAGGTGTTGTTTTGATGGGATATAATGTTTCATGTAAAATCACAAGTGTTGGAACGATTAAAGTTAAGATGTTTGACAGAGTTGTCAGAACACTTAATGACGTGTGACATGTTCTAGAATTAAAGAGAAATTTGATTTCTTTGAGTACTTTTGATTCAAAATGGTACAAATACACAGCTAAAAGTGGGTTTTGAATATTTTCAAAGGTTCCCTCGTTGTGATGAAAGGGCAGAGAAAGACTGCCAAGTTATATGATTTGAAAGGTTCTACGGTTACTAGTGATGCAGTTATCGCTTCCTGTTCCTTATCAGATGATGATGTTACTAGACTTTGGCATATGCGCCTAGGGCATATGAGTGAGAATGACAAGGCAAAATTGAGCAACAAAGGACTTCTTGATGGGTAAGGAATTTGCAAACGGAAGTTTTGTGAGCACTGCGTTTTTGGGAAGCAAAAGAGAGTTTGATTCACCAGAGGAATCCATAACACGAAGGGAATATTAGAGTATATTCATTCTAATCTATGGGGGCCATCCAGAATGCCTTCGAGAGGTGGAGCTAATTATATGCTAACACTTATTGATTATTTTTCCAGAAAAAGTTTGGGCATTTTTCCTGAAGCAGAAAAGTGATGTGTTTTCTGCATTTAAGTCTTGGAAAACTATGATTGAAAAACAACTAGGAAAACAAATAAAACACCTCTGAATAGACAATGACTTAGAGTTCTGTTTCGATGAGTTTAATGAACTGTGCAAGTCAGAAAGGATCATGAGACACTTGACAGTTTGTCATACTCCATAGCAAAATAGCGTTGTAGAATGAATGAACAGAACTATCATGGAGAAGGTTCGATGTATGTTGTCGAACGCCAACTTACCAAAGTCATTTTGGGCCGAAGCAGCCTTTACTGCATGCTTTTTGATAAACCGATCTCCATCCGTTTCCACTGAGAAAAAGACTCCACAAGAGGTATGGTCTGGTAATCCTACTGATTATTCTGATTTAAATATCTTTGGGTGTCCTACGTATGCTCATATTGGTAATGGAAAATTGGAACCGAGATCCATTAAATGTGTTTTTCTTGGTTATAAAGCTAGTGTAAAATGATATAAGTTATGGTGTCCTGAAAATAGAAAAGTTGTGATTAGCAGAGATGTTGTTTTTTATGAAACTGTTATGCTACCTAACTTATCTCTTAAAGACTCTTCCAATAAAGAACAGAAAAAGCAGGTGGAGCATCAGATTAATCCAGAATCTACAATAGAGTCAACTCCTCAAGCTAGTATAGAAATTCAAAATAGAGTTACTTCTTCACCACAATACTATATCGCCAAAAATAGAACTAGAAGAGAAGTTAAACCTCCAAAGAAGTATGTCGAGGCTGATCTAGTTGCTTATGCTTTAAATGTGGCTGAAAATATAGATGCAAACTAAGAGCCATCTAATTATTCTGAGGTGGTTAGCTGTGAAGGCTCAGAAAAGTGGATGTTTGCTATGCAAGAAAAGATGGAATCACTCCACAAAAACAGACATGGATCTTGTGAAACTTCCTAAAGGCAAAAAGGCTATTCGTTGTAAATGAGTGTTTAAAAAAAAAAAGAAGGGACTTTAGGAGTTGAAGAACCCAGATATAAAGCATAGCTTGTTGCAAAGGGTTATAGTCCAATTCCAAGAGTGAACTTCACAGATGTGTTATCCCCAGTTGTGAAGTATAGTTTGATTTGAGCTTTGTTTGATATTGTGGCCATGCATGATTTGGAGCTTGAGCAATTAGATGTAAAAACTGTATTTTTGGATGGAGAACTTGAGGAGGATATTTACATATAATAACCAGAGGGTTTTATAGTCTCAGAAAAAGAGGACTATGTTTGTTTGCTAAAAAAGTCTCTTTACTGTTTGAAATAGTCACCAAGATAGTGGTACAAAAGGTTTGATTCAATTATGACTTCTCATGATTTCAAAAGAAGTAGCTTTGACAGTTTTGTTTACTTTAAGAAAAATAATGATGGTTCTTTTGTATATCTACTCCTCTATTTTGATGACATGTTGATAGCAGCGAAAGATAAAGGAGAGATAAGAAATTTCAAAGCCCAACTCAGTGAAGAATTTGAGATGACAGATTTGAGACCAGCAAAGAAAATACTTGGTATGGAGATTCTCAAAGATAGAAAAAAAGTAAATTGTACCTAAGTCAGAAGGGGTACATTGAGAAAGTTCTTTGTAGGTTCAATAGGCAGAGTGTTAAGCCTGTTAGTACTCATTTAGCAACCCATTTCAAACTCTCATTGGCTTTGTCTATACAATTAGATGATGAGATTGAGTACATGTCACATGTTTCATATTCTAGTGCAGTGATATCTCTCATGTATGTTATGGTTTGTTCACGTCCAGATTTATCGTATGCAGTCATTGCAGTTAGCAGATAAATGGAGAATCCCGATAAAGAACACTAGAAAGTAGTTCAGTGGATTTTAAGATATTTACAAGGTACTACTAATGTTTGCTTGCAGTTTGGAAGAACTAGAGATGGAGTCATTGGGTATGTTGATGCTAATTTTATTGGAGACCTTGATAGAAGAAGGTCTCTCATAGGTTATATAACACCCCAAACCCGGTCTAAACGTTATGATCGAATCTAGCGATGTCACATTGTAACACCCCTTACCCGTATTCGACGCCGGAATAGGGTACGAGACATTACTAAAAGACATACATTTGCATACGTATTAAACCGAGTTACAAAATTTCATCCGAATTAAAACTTTCAAAATTTTAACGTGCTTTTATAATTCTTTACAACATATCCTCGAAATATTATATTCATAACAAATAGGGCCTACGAGACCCGATATTTACTCATGTAATTTAAAGATTCATTTCCATTTCATTCAACTCACAATTTCTCATGTTCACAATTCAAATCAATTTCTCAATCCAATATATATATTTCAATCATCTAAGAATATAATTCAAGTTACACAAACTTACCAGGCTAAATTGCAGAAATACCAAAATTTAGGGACATTTTGGTAATTTTCTATTTTCCTCGAATTTCCACCCAATCTTGATATAAATTAATATTTCATTCAATTTATTAATTTAAATAATAAAAAAATTCATTTCATGCAATTTGGTCACTTTTTGACATTTTCACAAAATTACCCTTAAAATTTTACTTTTATTCAATTTAGTCCCTGAACCTAAAACATGTAAATTAGCTATTTTAAAATAAACACATATTAGCTGAATATTCACATATCTTTTTCCTTCTCCTCCACTCCATTCCACATCCTTGATATATACATAATACCACTATTAACTTGTTTACTCATAACAAGTTATTCACTTGAGTCATAGTCACTAAATTAATTATATCTTAAGCTATAAAACTCCGAATTGAGATCCGCAAATTTTATATGAAACTAGACCCACATATATTCTTACCATAAAATTTTAAGAATTTTTGGTATAGCCAGTAATTACATTTTATTATTTAAAGTTTCCCCTATTTCACTATTTGACAGTTTTGACCCCTCTTCACTAAAAAATAATTATCTCTTTGTACAAAATTCAAATGATGTTCTCGTTTGTTTATACTGAAAATAAACTCATTAAGTATTTTAAACATATAAATTATAACCTATAATTATTTTTGTACAATTTTAATGATTTTTCCAAGTCAAAACAGGCGAACCCGAATTCATTCTGATCTTGTCTCACAAAATTTATTATATCTCATGATTTACAATTCCATTACTTACACCGTTTCTTCTATGAGAAACAAGACTCAATAAGATTTATTTTCATATTTTATTCACACTCTAATTCTATTTGCACAATTTATGGTGATTTTTCAAAGTTAACCTACTACTATTGTCCAAAACTATTTTAGTGCAAAATGTTGATTACTAGGTGTATAACTCCCTTATTCTCTTTCTCTATAATATTTCCCATCACTTTCACTTATTTATCTTCACTAATATATCAAGAACATAAGACCTTATATAATAAAACTCTACTATAACATTATTTCCATGCTTTTTCAATAATATCAAACTTAAAAATATATTGAAATCTTGATGTTCTTACCTTATGCTATTTATTTCAATCTTTAACTTTATTTTGTCTCTCCTCCAACTTTTATTTCTTGAATCTAACTTGATATTCTAGCTCCCCATTGTCTCCTTGTTATTCTTCTCTCTTAGAAGCGATGGAAATTCTTTTGATTTCTAGGTGAAAATGGTAAATTTTTGGTGGAAGGACCAAATTGTAAAGAAAGCAAAACTTTCTTTCTTCTCCTCTCTTGTCACATTAGTTGCATGGAAATATGGTGGAATGGATGATTCTTCATCTTCCTTTTCTTATATATACTAAATAAAATACTAATAAAATATCATTTAAAAATCAAATTAAAATATTAATAAAATAATATTTATTTAATTAATATAAAATATCTCCAACATCATCATTATCTTTTAGATTTCTCTCTCTTCTAATTGACCATTTTTCCCTTTATAATCTTTAAAAATTTCATCATTGAGTCATCACTTAATTTGGTAAAATTGTGATTTAGTCCCTCAAAATTCTTCACCTTTTCAATTTGGTCCTAATTCATCCATTTTCCTTAGTTTTTAGATTATTCCACCCTTAAAATATTTACACTATTGGTCCTTCAAATTTTTCATATTTACACTTTAATCCCTCAAATTTTGAGTATTTACTCTTGAGCAACAAAACTTTTCTCACTTTTATGATTTAATCATTTCTTGAATTAATATGTCATAATATAATTCCTAATGTTGCCATAACTCAAAATTTCCCTTTTTGTCACTTTATTTCCTTATTTTACTATCAAGGATACCTACTTTCTTACTGTAGTAATTTTCGGGGTATTACAGGTTATGTATTTACAATTGGAGGTTGTGAAATCAATTGGAGAGCCACTTTGCAAGCTACAGTCGCTTTGTCTACAACTGAAGCTGAGTCCATGGCAATTACTGAGGTTTGTAAAGAAGCCATTAGGTTGAAGGGACTCTTTAGTGAATTCAATGAAGACCTTCAAATCAGTACAATATTTTGTGACAGTCAAAGTGTCATATTCCTTACAAAAGATCAAATGTTTCATGAGAGAACAAAGCAAACTGATGTTTGGTATCATTTTGTTCGTGATATTATTGCTCGTGGTGATATTTTTTTGAGCAAAATTAGTACTCACGAAAATCCTACAGATATGATGACTCAGTCACTTCCCATAACCAAGTTTGAGCATTACTTAGACTTGGTTGGTGTTCATTGTTGAAAAATACCCCTTAAGGAGTTTCATGGAAGAGGTGGAGAACTTTTTCGTTGAGAGTTCGTGGTGAAGAACTTATTCATTGAGAATTCATTTCAAGGTGGAGTTTGTTAGAATTGATTGACTCGAATCCTTGTTAAAATAAAATACAATGGTAAAATAAAATAAAAGTAAAATCCATATAGAACTACACTTCTTTTATTTTATTTTAGAATAAGGTTTTTCAACCTTATTACACTTCATCTATTTGATATTGATTAGAATAAGATGTTTCATCCTTACTAAACTCATTCTATTAGAATATGGTTTTACAAGCCTATAAATAGACATAGTCTACTCCTCTTGTAATCATTCGAATTTGACATAGTGAATTATCTTTTCCTCTACCTGTGGTTTTTTTTCCCGAAAGGGTTTCCACGTAAAAATTTGTGTGTTCTTTATTTTTCTTTCTCTTTTCTTTGTGATACATTGTCATTATCGACTTTTTATTTTTCACAGAAGTATTATTGAAAATCTGAAATAGTTTTGAATAAATAATTGAATGTTTACCATTGAGATATTATTTTTTTCAATTCTTGAAATTTGCACGATTTTTACGAAATTAAAATAAATTTTTTATTTCATTTTTTTCTAATTGTTAAGACAATAGTTTTAAAATATTTTTTTTCAAAAATTCCAATAGTTTATTTCAACTATGTTCGTGGACAAATGGTTTTGAAATGAGATGTGAAAATTAAGTTGAACATCCAATTTTTAGTTTTGAACAAACTGCGTAAATGGTTTAAAAAGTACGTTTAAAGTTGCGAAAGTTTTTTTGGGTCATTCTGGTCGCCAATGTAGCTTTTCAAAATCATTCATAATGACTGGGTCGAATTTGAAGTGTTACATTTAGTGGTATCAAAGCCCGGTTCAAAACTCAGACCGTGGATTTTTTTAGTTTGCATACATATTTGAAAGGGTATTTTGGGAAGTATGCCACACGAAAATCTTCATGAGATTTTCAAAAAATTTAAAATTCAAGAACTCCGATGTTGTTTCGAAGTTAGTATTATCACTGCTAAACTGTAAAAAAAATATTAAGATTATGTTGTTTAAAATTATAGATTAGAACTGTAAACACTTAGGAAATAGTTTGATGCTTTGTTTTGCACTATAGATTAACATAAAACTTCAGACTCAAGAAAGCGATATGAAAACCCGAGGTATGCAAACTCTTGGTATGTGATTTTTGAGGAGCGCAATGTCGAGTAGCTAAAGATTATTCGTTAGCTCTTTCAAGAACTTGTGCTTGACCCTGAGACAAATGGCATTGTTAATGCGTCTATCGCTAAAAGCAGAAATCAAGTCTAGATTTGATGCAATATCCCAAGAAATGTTAGGAGTTTTAGAAAGGGTTTTCAAGACTACGGTTGAGAAAAACAAGATATTAAAGGGAGTAAGTGGTTCGTACGTGAAAGAAAGGAAAAAAATAAAGTACGAAATAAGAGGAAGTCTAGTTTTATGGGTCTAAATTCATGACCATTGGAGCGGGCCAAAGAGGATAGACCATAATAGAATGTTGTAAAAGCTAGTACTAGAGGTTCTATTAGTTCAAACAAGAATTTTATTTGTAAATACTGTAGTAAGCATCATTAGGGAAAATGTTGGAAATTATGGTGCATGCTTCAGATAAAGGTCCGTTGAGCATCGTGTTAAAAATTGTTCACGTCATTCTTTTAGTTAAATGCAAGCTTCGAATCAGAAACAAAATAAGAGATTAGACTATACTGCTAGATGTCGAGAGGATCGAGACACATTTCGCGTCAATAAAGGAAGTTTGTTGGAGACTTAAGGTGATGGATTGAAACAACATTGAATTAGAGTTGCACAATCAGAGCATGGTGGTTGACTGGGAAAGAAGAGTTACCAATTTGGTGGATAAGTGTATTGGCGTGACAATAGGAATTTCGAGGACAAAATTCTTTTGAAGCAGGGGAAAATAGTAACATCCTAAAAATTGGGATAGTAAAATTTGGGTTAATGAACCGAGAGCAGTCACACCTGACTTTTTTAAGGTTATCTTCGTGAAATTTATAATAAATAGATACCAATTATAGTGATTGAGCAGTGATGGAGTTGTCCCTGATGATCTATGTTCGTATCCCTTCCCTCTCATTAATTTCTATTTGGTGCAATTTTGTTTCAAACCCTTAGCAAAGGCCAACCCATGTTTTTAAATATTTTCTATTAAAACAATAATAAGCAAGTAAGTTGGTCTAGTGGTTAAGTGCTTAATTAGTTTCCTAAAGGTCCTAGGTTCAAGTCTCCACACTTTTCATCTTTTTATTTAATTTTTTTGCCAACTTTAGTGGTCAACCTCCTGTGCCGCCACGTAGAGTGAACATACCTAATAAGGGTGTAAGCCCTCTGATGGAAGCTATGATAGAAGCATTTCAATGGATTGCTGCACCTGCACCTGTCAATCCTACACCGGTTAATCGAGGTTTGTCGCTTGAACATCTTCAGGCGTTAGGGGGTAAAGAGTTTTCTGGAGTGAACGGTACTGATCTAACCACAGTTGAGTACTGGTTGGAGGTAGTTGAAAGGATGCTCGAGCAGATGTCCTATTCTGATGAGGAAAGTTAGGTTGTGTTGTGTCCTTACTCGACGGTGAGGCTCATCGTTTGTGGAATATAGTTAGGAGAGGTATTGTTATTGATAGATTGACTCGAAACTACTTTCTCGAGGCTTTTAAGAGGAAGTATATGGGTGAGCAGTATATGGAGGCTCGTAAGCGTGAATTTTTGGACCTAATTTAAGGTGATTTATTTGTGGCTGACTATGAGGCTGAGTTTGTGTGACTTAGTCAGCACACACCTAAAGTGGTTTCTTTTGAGAGAGACAATTGTAAGAGGTTCCATTTTGGATAAAATTGCAAGATTCAGGTTTATTTGGTAGCCCAGCCTATAGAGATGTTTGACGAGCTAGTTGAGAGAGCTAAGGTTATGGAGGAGACCTTAGCTGAGCCACCTTGTTCTATGGTTACTAATTCTAGCAAGAGAGCTTCTGATAGTGCATTAGGTCGACCATTTAAGAGAGGGCGTGATAGTCATGTCTCTGGTAGAGGTACGAGACGTAGGACTCAACTGAGTCAGTCTAAGTAGTAGAGTAGTATTGTGGTCAATGCTACTGGTTCAGTGGGTAGTTCTGGATGGTCGCATTGTGTACATTCTAAGCGTAGGCATTCTGAAGGGTTTCATAAGTTGACTTGAGGATGTTTTAAATGTGGGTCGAAGGAAAATTTTCTGAGGGATTTTCCACTTAGGGTTGACATTTCATAGACTCAGAGTTTGACACATGTTATCGCGCCTGCTAGAGGTCGTGGTCATTGTAGAGATCCTGGGAGACCTAGTGGGCAGTGGATTGTTGCTCATACTATTGCTACATCGGTTGAGTCTGGAGGTCCAGCTCGAGTTTATGCCATTAGAGAACTGGAGGATCAAGATTCGACTGATGTTATCGTAGGTGCTTTTACTTTACATGTTACTCTGTTGTTTTCTCTAGTTGATTCTGGATCAACGCATTCTTATATCTTGAGTGAATTAGCATGTAAATTAGCGATTCTTTTTAGGACTACTGGTTTGGGTATGATAGCCATTTGTTGTTTTGGTGATAGTGTAGTAGTGAATAAAGTTTATCGTAGATGTCCTTTTATGATCCAATGACATGTTTTCTCTGTTGACCTTATGGCATTGCCGTTTTATGGATTTGATGTGATACTTGGTATGGATTGGTTAATTGAACATAAGGCTAGAGTAGATTTTGAGACTAAGCAGATTACTTTAAGGAATAATGATGGGATGGAAATAGTTGTAGTAGGTGAAAGACTGGGTTTCATGTCTAATGTGGTTTCAGCTTTGAAGGCTAAGAAGTTGATGGGTAAAGGTTGTGAGGCTTACTTGGCTTAAGTGATGAATTTAGTTAGTAAGGAGTTAAGAGTTTAGGATATTCATACTATTAGGGATTTTCCTAAAGTGTTTCTAGAAGGGTTACCGAGTTTGTCACCGGATTGGGAAATGGAGTTTGGAATTGAGCTTTATCGTGGTACTGCATTGGTGTCCATTATGCCCTATCGCATGACACTAAAAAAGCTTAAGAAGTTAAAGATTTAGTTGTAAGAGTTATTAGATAGGGGGTTTATTTGACCGAGTGTATTTCCATGGGGTGCACCAGTTTTGTTTGTAAAGAAGAAGGATGGAACAATAAGGATGTGTATTTATTATAGGCAGTTGAATATGTTGACGATTAAGAATAAGTATCCCTTACCTTGAATTGATGACTTGTTTGATCAGTTTAGAGGTGCAACGGTGTTTTCGAAGATTGATCTTAGATCTGGGTGTTACCAATTAAAGGTGAAGGAGTCAGATGTGTTGAAAACTAGTTTTAAGACTCGGTATAGGCATTATGAAATTTTGGTGATATCTTGTGGGTTAACTAATGCTTCTGCCGCATTCATGGATTTGATGAATCGTGTATTCCATTCGTATTTGGATCAATTTGTAGTTGTCTTCATAGATGATATCTTGGTGTATTCTAGTTCTAAGGAGGATCACAACGAGCACTTAAGGGTTGTTTTGCAGACTATTTGAGATAAGAAGTTGTATGCAAAGTTAAGTGTGAATTTTGGCTTAGGGAAGTGGCATTATTAGGTCATGTCATAACGACAGAAGGGATTCGAGTGGATCCCAAGAAGATCGAGGCAATTTTGGAATGGAAGCTGCTTAAAAGTGTTACTAAAGTTTTGAATTTCTTAGGCTTAGTTGGTTACTATCGTAGATTCATTGAAGGGTTTTCTTTTATTGCTGCCCCTTAACGAAACTACTACAGAAGGATGTGGTGTTCGAATGGACCGATGAAAGGCAGAAGAGTTTTGATGAGCTGAAGGCAATTTTGACTAAAGCGCTAGTGTTAGTTCAACCCGAGCTTGGGAAAGATTTTGTAGTTTATAGTGATGCTTCATATTCGTGTCTTGGTTGCGTTTTGATGCAAGAGGGTAAAGTTGTGGCTTATGCTCCAAGGCAGTTGAAGATGCATGAACGAAATTATCCTACTCATGTTTTGGAGTTAGCTGTTATGGTGTTTGCACTTAAAATTTGGCATCATTATCTTTATGGAGAGAGGTGTGTTATCTACATTGGTCATAAGAGCCTTAAGTACCTCATCACCCAAAAGGAGTTGAATTTAAGGCAAAGGCGTTGGATTAAGCTTTTAAAGGATTATGATTGTGTGATAGAGTATCATCTTGGCAAGGCAAAAGTAGCAGCTAATGCTTTAAGTAGGAAGTCGATGACAAAGTTCAGAGTTATGTTTACATAAATAAGTTTGGGTAGTGATGGCAGATTGCTAGTCGAGCTGCAAGTGAGGCCAATTTTATCGCAACAAATTAAGGAAAAGCAGCTTTTAGATGGGGAATTAATGAAGAGGAATCGATAGGTTTAGCAAGGTATTAGGGGGACTTTGATGTTGATGGTGATGGCATCTTAAATTTCTGAAGTAGGTTGTGTGTGCCGCAAGATGTGGATTTAAGGAAGCAGTTTTTATCGAGGAGCATAGTAGCCTTTACACTATGCATCCCTGTAGTGGAAAGACGTATCATGATCTTTGGGAAGTTTATTGGTGGCCTGGTTTAAAGCGTGATGTTACGGATTTCGTGGCTCGATGTTTGGTTTGTCAAAAGGTGAAAGCTGAACATCAATTTCCTTCGGGGTTGTTGCAACCTATTGTGATTCCTAAATGGAAGTGGGAAAGGATTACTATGGATTTTGTTTTGGGTTTTCCATTGACACTTTTGAGGAAAGATTCGATATGGGTTATAGTTGATCGATTTTCGAAGAGTGAACATTTCTCATCTTTACGAACCGATTATTAATTGCAGAAGTTAGCGGAGTTGTATATTGCTGAGACTGTTCATCTTCATGGGGTCCCAATTTCGATTAGGGATACAAGTTTTACTTCAATGTTTTAGAAGAGTTTGCAAGAAGCTTTGGGATCGAAGCTTACTTTCGGTACTGCTTATCACCCCCAAACTGATGGCCAATCTGAAAGGGTAATTCAAGTTTTAGAGATATGTTGCAAAGTTGTGTGATTGAGTTTAGTGGTAGTTAGGAGCGATATCTGGCTTTAGTAGAGTTTGCTTACAATAACAATTTCCAAGCGAGTATTTACATGGCACTGTTTGAGGCATTGTATGGAAGGAAGTGTAGAACTCCTTTGTATTGGATAGAATTAGATGAGAGGCGAGTTGTTGGATTGGATTTAGAACTTGAGACTGAAGAGAAGATTAAGCTGATTTGTGATTGTTTGAAAGCAGTGTTTGACACGAAAAAATCGTATGTGGATTTGAAACGTTGACGTATCGAGTTTCAAGTTGGCGATTAGGTATTCTTTGAAGGTTTCATTGTGGAAGAAAGTGTTGAGATTTGGTAGGAAGGGTAAGTTAAGTCCAAGATATATTGGACCTTATGAGGTTATTGAGAATATTGGTTCAGTAGCTTATCATCTCAAGTTGCCACTGGAGCTTGAGTGAATCCATGATGTTTTCCATGTATCTATGTTAAAGAAGTATCGTTTAGATCCATCACATATTGTGCCAGTAATCTCACTTTTAATGAGGAACCAATGGAGATTTTAGATCATGAAGTGAAAGTGTTGCAAAACAAAAGAGTTCTGTTGGTTAAAGTTTTAAGGCGCAACCACAAAGTGGAAGGGGCTACTTGGGAAACCGAGGAAGCAATGAGACACAAATATCCATATTTGTTTAGCTCAAGTAATTTCGAGGACAAAATTCTTTTTTAGAGGGGGAGAATTTTAATACCCCAAAATAGAGCCTAAAATTTTTAGAGGTATTTCAGGAATTTTAGTTGTAGAGTGCTTGGAATTTCATAGCATGGTAAACTAAGATTGCATTTGACTATAACGTCTTAGTGTTAAATCAATTTTTGAAAAAGTCTACAAAAAACCCTTAATTTTGGAAAATGACTTATTTGTAACAAAGCCAAAACAATGAGCATTTATGTAGCAATTTAACTAGTTTTTAATGTTATTTAGACTCTAAAATTGAATTATTAGCCTTCAAATCGCATGTTTTAAATAAAAGATGAAATTCGAACCATTAATGGTGGATTTCAGGATTTTGGGTCAAAACTTGGTTTCAAAGTGTTTTTCAACTTGCTTTAGCATGATTAGAATGTTTTTAAACTTATCTTGAAGTTTCGTTAAAGATTTCTCATGTTTTAATGTATTTTGTGAAAATTGCCTAAAAGACGTCGAAAAATGTCGATGCCATGAACTGACTCAATTTGACTAGTTTAAAGGTTGCACATTAGGTGTAGATGATTAACTACATGAATGGAACTGATTTTAGGCAAAAACATTGAGTATAGACCGAGATATTAGAATTTAAAGTTTGATGTGTTAATAGTTTAAGTTACATGGGTACTTAGCTTAAAGCTTGTGTTTTAGTTGGTTTGAGTGAATTCTTTGTTGTTATTTGAATGTGGTTATTGCATGATTTTTGTGTGCAAAGCTTCGGATTTGTTAGAGCTTGCTACGAGCTAGGAAGCATTAGTGAGCTTTCAGGAAAAGTATAAAATGGTGAGTGGATGGAATTGCTACTCGTAAACACGAGTAATGTGTTATTTGGGAATTTAGATGTAGCCTAATCCCCTACTCTAAGTTTCGAGTGTAAGTTTCCTTGAAATCCATAATTATCTTGTGATTCTATGATTATGTGTTGTGCATGAAAAGTGGTATGTGAATATAGTAGCTATTGTGTAAAGTGCAACCATATACATGAAATAAATGTGTAATATATATGTTGTATGACTTTGCTAGTGTTTTACGAAAGATGCTAATATGCAGTGATAGTACATGGTTAATTGGTAAGTAATATGTATTGTTTTTAAGATATTTTATCCTTGTGATTTTGGAACCATTGGATATAATTGGCATGCCATAGGATTGTGAGTACTCACCCATATGTAAGTGATTTAGGGTGTTGAGGCCTTGGGACAGGTTGGAGGGATAAGGGAATGTGAGATAAGCTCTATGTTTGGTGTGTTGGAGATCCTTGTATCCGATAAGTGATGGTAGAGCTCACTATATGTTTCATAACTGTGGAAATAAGTATCTATGTGTTATGTGATGTATGCTTAAGTGAGTATGTATGCGTTGTGAGAATGAACTATAGATGATGCATGACTTAATACTATATGATGTTAGACTTATAAATAAGGTGCTTGTGAATAATTGATTGGTTGTGTTGCATGATGACAAGTTTGCGTTGTGGAAATTCTTGAATTCACTAAGCTTGTTAAAGCTCACCCACTCATTTCAACACAAGCAGATAAGTGACGCCGCAGTGTGGGCGATGTGGTTTCCGAGGGAGTGATCCAAGGAAGTCTAGTTATTCTTGGTAAGTGCTTTATTATTTTTTATTTTTTTGGGGAAACTGACAATGTGATAGACTTATTATAGTTACGTTATTTCTAAACAAATGTTTTGGTTTCTAAGAATATCGTGTTATTTTTATTGCTTAGGATTGTAGACATTAAAGTTGGCACGTTGATATTTGTTCGAACTCATTTTTTGTATTTTGTACTATTGCTTAAGTCGTATGATTGGTTATTTAACTTAGTACTTGATGGATGTTGTTTAAGAACTATTTGAGATGAATTATTTGTTTTCCTATACTGCATTTTTAGCTCACGTAGCAGAGTTATCGATACTAGGCTTTGAAAGTCGATACCTTTATGAATTATAACGTACAAGAAACAGAATAGAGATTTGGTATTGATACCTTTGCTCGAGTATCGATACTCAAGGAATAAATGCCAATACTTTTTTCGGTGGTATCGATATTTCCGATAGTTGGGTTTTTAATCAAGAAAAAATATGCTTATTTGGTATCATTTTTCCAAGTGGTATCGATACCATTCAAGGGAATTATCAGTACCTAGATATCAGTATCGATACTACGGACATTTTTATGGAATTTTTTGAATTAGCCCTTATGCATGATTCTGGCTGAGTGCAGGACCGATTAAAGAATGATTTGCATGGAAAAACATTAATTAACTATTTGGACAACTTAACACTTGTAACGGGTCAACTAAAGATGATTGAGTTGCTTGGATCTAGTTTCACAATTAATGTACATGAAGCGAGATGGTAGTGTGGCATTTCGTATCTTCGCTTGGCATTTCATATCTTGTATTTGTTCTTGAATCTTCTCACTTGATGATTGATCCTATTTATCATTGTTATTAAAATTTTTTTACATAATTATCATCAACACAAGAATCCTTTCTAGGAGAAGGGTTAGAGTTATAAAAAATAACATGTATAGACTCTTCTACTAGTAAAGTTCTTTTGTTAAATACTCAAAAAGCTTTAGAATAACCAAGAAAAATTCCTTCATCTATTTTTGAATCAATTTTACCAAGATTACCTTTGTCATTGTTTAAAACAAAACACTTGCATTCAAATGGATTAAAATAGCTAATGTTAGGCTTTTTAGTTTTGAAAAGTTCATATGGAGTTTTCTTTAAAATAAGCCTAATCATTACTGTATTAACAATATAGCAAGCGATGTTTTTGGCTTCCGTCCAAAACTATTTTGGTAAATTATTTTCACAAAGCATGGTGCTAGCCATTTCTTCTAAAGTTATATTTTTCCTCTCAACAACTCCATTTTGTTGAAGGGTTCTAGGTGTAGAACAATTATGTCTAATTCCATTTGAGTTGCAAAAATTTTCAAAACCAAGATTTTGAAATTTGGTTCAATGATCACTTCTAACACTGGTGATAGAGTAACCTTTTTCATTTTAATTCATTTTTTTAAATGTGATGAATTTTTCTAAAGCTTCATCTTTATTACTTAAGAAAATAACTCAAGTAAATCTAGAATAGTCATCAACAAACACGAAAGCATATTTTTCCACCCAATCTAGTTGTCCTAATAGGACCAAATAAGTCTATATGAATTAGTTGAAGAGCTCTACTAGTTGACACATCATTAATAGGTTTAAAAGAAACTCTTTTATGTTTACCCTTAACACATGCATCACAACCTTTATCTAATTCAAAATCAATTTTAGGCAATCCTCTCACAAGTCAATTTTAACTAGTTTATGCAATATGATCATGCTAGCATGTCTTAATTTTCTATGCCATAATAAAGAATTATTTTCATTTTTAAGTCGTATGAGTGAATCATGCAAAACTTCAAAATGCACCATATAAACATTTCTTATCCTATGTCCTACAAGCTTTATCTTATTAGACACAATGTCAACTATTTTACAACCATTAGACTCAAAAAGAACATTAAGATCGCTATCACACAATTGGCTAATATTAAGTTGATTATGCTTAAGATCGTTGATATAAAGAACATTTTCAATAAGAATTAAAGAGTTTTTACCAATAGAGTGAATTCTTCACCTTGAAGTAATGCTCATTTTCCTACAAACATAGAATTAAGCTTTGATTTTTGGTACCCAAATTCTTTTGGGTCCATAAGCATTAGTTCTTAAAATTTTAGTCCCTTTAGGTATCCATTTTGAAAGGATGTCTTTATCTTGAGAACTTATGAGTCCTTTAGGAACCCATATACTATTAATAAGTTCTTATTTGTAAAAATTTTTGGGACCTCTATGTTTATAGAAATTAAAGTTAGCTTTGACAAAGTTTTGTTTTTAGCTTTCTCCTCTTAAAATAATCTTTTTGCTAAAACTTTGTTAGAGTGAGCTTTTTCACTCTTAAGAAACTCAAGTTGCTTTTGATGATCATCATGAGCTTTAGAAAGCAAATTAATCAAGTCAAAATTCTTTTTTTCTCAAAATCATTTATACTAGCTTGCATATAATTTATTTTACTTTCAAGTTCATGCTTGACTTTGGAGAGTGAATTATTTTCACCTTTTATTTTTGAAATAGTTTATCTATATTTTGAAACCATTAATTCAAACTCCAAACCCAACTTATCATAGGCATCTTGTAACTCATCAAATAATAAGAAGTTGAATTAAATAAGTTAGAAGTTACCTTAGAGTTGTTTGATTGATGATTTTTGCTTGAATATGCTTTTTTATTGTTATAGGATCTTTAGAAGTTGGCATTTATACCCCCTAATTGATTTCCAACCGTTGGGGTTGTTGTTGTAGTTAATAGAGCAATTGGGGATGTGAAAACCAGAGCATTTAATACACCTACAACAGCGAGTATCAATATCAGATAAAAAGTATTGATATTTTTTTTGCAATAAATGCTAAATTAAGTGACCGTTGAAGTTTAAATATTAATACCTTATAAAAAGGCATTGATATCGGATCGATACTTAGTTGATTTTGTGAAAACTAGAATGCCAATTTTGTATTATTTATCTAAAAGGTATCGATATTTCAAAAATATCGATACTTGGCCAAAAATGTATGGATACTTTTTAGCCTGGAACAATTCTAACTTGTTTGAAAATTAGTTTGATTTGTTAAAAGACTTTTAACTTGGTTAAAATCATTTTAACTTGATTTTAAAGTTGTTTCAAAAAATTTCTAAGATTGCAAAGTAGAGATTCAAAAGTTCATCTTTTAGACTTCAATTTGAAGAATCATTTTATCAATTTTGTTCAATTTTAACTTTTATTCAAAAATACTTTAATTTGTTATATCAAAATATTTTATCAAATCAAGCTTAGTTTAACAAAGTCATTTTCAGAAAGATTTTTTATGGCTTTGTGAAAGAGAAAATGGGAGCTTGAGAGAGAAAGCTTCATTAAGGTTAGTAATTGTTATTTCCATCTTTCCTAGCTTGTTATTTGATTTTAGTTGTTACGTAAAAGTCAGTATATTAATTTTGGACATGTTTTTTTATGTGTATGGAAAAATAAAGAAATATTGAAATAGGGCTTCCAAGCTTAGTTGATGATGGAATAAGTATTTGGAAGCTAGATTATGTGTGCAAGAGCATCCAAAGGTAAGTTTCATGGATACTCATACTTTTCTTATGCTTTGGAACTTAGAAGATTAGGATAATAAGATTGTGTGAATGAGTTTGATTTTTTTTAGTAAAATGTGTGAATTTTATAGCTTAAAAAATATGAAATAAGTCATTAATTTGTTATGGTGAAAATGCTTAACAATGAGATGTTATAAATCAATTATGTGTTACAAATATTTTGGTTGCTATGAGTATAATTGGATGTACAAAAACATGAATGAATTATATTGATGAGATAAAATTATTACTAATTTTCTCATGTCCGTGTATGTGAATTGCTAGTTTTTGAAAATTGTTGATAAAATCAAAAGTAAAAACTTAAAAATTACTATATGTAGTTAATGAATATGTGAATGATGTGTAGCATGGTATGGGAATATGATTTTGGTTATATAAAAAAATGATGACTTTGATTATGTGAGGTTTGATGGCCCTTCTAATGTGAAATGAAACAATATGGTCCCTTGTGGGGAATGGTAAGGACATATGGAACTTAGTAGAAATGTTAAGACACGATTGGCATGCCAGTTAGGGTATTATGTGTATGATTTCATTGGAGTTCTGTTTTGGTGTTATGTGGGGTTTGGAGTTGAGAGGTTTGATTTTTGGAGTTCTATTATGATACATTTGGTCGAGCATATATTACTGACCATTGGGCATATGTGATACATTGGAGTTCTGTTGCCTTCTAGCATTAGGCTTTATGCTTACTAGTGTATGTAGAGTCTCGTACTGTTCGAGTCTTGTTTTTACCCATATTGCAATGGGCATCAACTTTTAAAATGTGATAAGAATTAAAAATAGAAATAGAAAATCGTGCTTGATCAAAATTTTATAATATGAAACTAAAATGGTAAATATTTATTTTATTATTATTTTAATGTCTAGGGTATGATAGTAAGGTTGTATAAAAATTTCGTTAAGGAATTTTTATATTTGCATGCTTAATTAAGTGAAAAGGACTAAATCATAAAATATGCAAAAATAGGGTTCTATAATTTAAAGGTATTAAATGGCTATGAAACTTTGATGTAAGAGGACTTGGATGGTAAATAGATCATTATTATTAGTGTATATTTATGGACATAAATTAGATGATTTTTATGTTAAAATATAAGGTTAATTAATTAATTCAATTAGTAAGTTAATGTTAAAATAATAAAAACAAAAGTGTCATCTTCCTAATTGCCATATAGCACCCAAATTAAAGAAGAAAGAAGTCATGGTTAGGGTTTGAAAGCTTCGGTTACTTGATTACCTTGCATGTAAGTGATTTTAAGTTCGTTTGTAATGAATTTTATGTTTTCGAGATCGTTGTAGTTTAATCTAGCTAGCCAAGGGACTAATTTTCAAAATTTTTAAAGGATTAGGGTTTTTCCATGAGCATGTTTGCATGATTCTTGAAATTTAATGAAAGATTATGAGTCATTGTTGTTAAATAAACAAGTTTTGTAAAGTGAGTTTTGATGAAATTATCATTTAGGGACTTATTTGTAAAAGTAGTAAAATACCATCATAAATTTGTGAAATGTTAAATTTTATGAGGTTGCATAAGTCCCTAGGTAATTCGGCTAGCTTGAAATGTGGATGAATTTGTATAAATGTCAATTTACGAGCTTAAGGACTAAATTGTAAAGAAGATAAATATTAGGGGCAAATGTGTAATTTTGCAAAATTATGAATTTTGGACTGAATTGAATAGTATGAATACTAAATGGATTGAATTTGATAATTTAGATCAAGATAAACCTCGTACGGATCTAAATCGAGGAAAAGTTAAAGCCTCGAATTAGTTGATTTTGTTTCAACATATTCATAACTTAGGTAAGTTCGTATGTTTAAATAATGCTTTAATGTTATTTTGATATATATGTTATTGTGTTATTTATCATGTCATGAAACGATGGAAACCCAATGATGTTTCGACGATTATCGAGTCCTGTTTTAACCTTAGGAATATATAGGATACAAATTACATGTCATTAGGGTTACCATGTTTCAGGTGTTGGTCCTGAATTTCCTATCGATGGCTGAGTTTCGGCATTTTTTGTGGATACTCATCAACTTGTGTGAGCGGCATCGTGTGTCTTACATTCTGACCGTTAGCTTGTGTAAGCAGACCCATTTTATGGTCGAGTGAGCAATGATGTAAAGGAAAAGGAAAAGGAATAGTTTCGACCATATGTTTAGCACACTTTATGTGAGCTTTCATGCGTATCCGATACTATTCTAAGTGGTTTAATGGGCATGAAAAGGGAAGGAACAGTAAGTGTTCCAATGGCTATGTTATAAACCTATGGAAAGGTATAAAATGATATATGAATGTATATATAAGTTTATGGAAAGTATGAACCCAATGGCATTATATTCATGTGAATTTACCTTACCATGTCAGAATTCTATTTAATTATGCGTTAAAGCACTAGCAATTGTTGTTGATGGTGCTTAGGCTTGTTCCAAGCTATTGGTTGGATTGTATCATGTTTAATTTTAAAGTTATGCATTAAAATGGTAAGTTATGTTCATGTTATACGAACTCACTAAGCATTATATGCTTACGTAGTTTTCTTTCCTATGTTTTATAGATTATTGGAAGTTCGATCAGTTTGGAAGCTTATCGGAGACGCATCACACTATCCGGTGATTATATCGGTAGTTTTGATGTTTTAATTAAGGTTATAATGGCATGTATAGGTGGACTTATGTTTAATGGCTAGTTGATGTTTATGGCATGTAAATGTTGCTTTGAATTTGTGGTACTTTTGGTACTTTTGATACTTTGTGGTTAGGTGATAATTTGGTCAAGTTGATGCATGTTTTTATGATCAAAGTGGTAAGTGATGGTATGCTTGAAAGGTCGTCAATTGTGGTATGTTTTGGTATGGAAATAAGTTAGATGTGTGTGGTTGATATATGGCCAAATATGCATATGTTTAGATATGTTTGATGGTTTGTGATTGAGGTGCCTTATTGGCATATCTGTTGTATGGATTAATATAGTGAATTGGTCATTTTATGCATGTTTTGGGCATGTTATAATGTCTTGGTCATAAGTGCAAATTGTGTTTAGTTACATGCTTGAATTGGGTGAAGGAAATGACTTGATTTTGGCCAATTTCTTGTCTACGCGGCCTAAGACATAGGCGTGTGTCTCAGCCATGTATGACACACGGCCATGTGACACAATCGTGTGTCTCCTGTAGATTTTAAAGGTTGCAAGTCAAATAGTTATGTGACAGCCCAAAATTGACCCTAGTCGGGAAGTGGTTTCGGGACCACAAAACCGAGTCGTAAAAATAATTAATTGTTATATTCTATGCTTATTATGTGCGTACATGCATATGTCGACGTTTCATTCCCTAATTTTGCCAATTGCATGAGAAATTATTAAATAGGGATCAATATGAGACATGGTGAAATATGATAGACTAATTTTAAATGGTTTATTAGTGCATGTCAACACAAGGGTGGACTTGCATGTCAAATTGCCCAATTTTCTTTATAGTGGCCGGCCAAGATGGGTGTTGATGGGCAAATATATATGTTTAATTAGTTATTAAAATAAGAAATGGCATTATGTGAGAAAAAAGTAATATTAGTGAAATAAAGTAAAGAAAACAAAGAGGAAGGAAGGCTCATCTTTCATCTCCTTCATTGCCGAAATTGAGAAAGGAAAGATTGAAAAAAAGAAACCAAGGCATTCGGCCATGGCTAGTTCAAAGGAAAGGTATGCATTGTGATTTTATTCTAATTGATGTTGAGATTAAGTTGATAAGTGTATAGTCTAGTTAACCCATAGCTAAATTCATGAATTCATTGTTGGGAGATAAGAATGGAAGTTGCCGTATGTATGGGTATATATGCACTTTGGAAAGGAGATTTTTGGGTGTTGTTTGAGTTCTCTTTATGTATGTATGTGCATGAGTATTCGGTCATGTTATAGATTCATGTTGAAAAATGTTAATGATATATGTGTCATATAAATGTACTTGTGAATGAACTTGAGAATATCTAAATTATAGGTTGGAGGTGCCGAATGTAGTGTTGGATGAGTTTTAAAGAATAAAAATTTAGGTGACTAGAGGTTAATGACATTCGGCCAAAGGCTTGTGTGCTAGCAAAATCGGTATAAATGTTGTTCGATGTGTTGAATTGAGTAAGTTAGAGGTTGGAACACTTAAGGATTTGGCATCTCTATGACATTAGATATAAATGTATGAAAGGCTAAGTTTAAGTAGTAAGGCCGAATAGGTTATAGATAAGGCACTTGTGAGTCTTTGGCCAAGCAATTGACAAATTAAATTAGAGTTCTTGTGACGTATAATGTCAAGTCTAACTTGGTATATTTGGCCACCTAATTAAGTACATCGGTGGTGTTGAATGTAATCTTACACATTCGGCCATATGGGGTAAAAATGGGTCGAGTGTTCATGAGATGAAATTAGGTGTTTAAATAATGTTATAGTTGACATTGTGCATATATACATGCATTCGGCCATCTAATTGAGTATGAAGGTGGTGTTAAATCTAATTGTGATGCCCATTCCGAAGTATATATATATACATATATATGTATATATACATAAGTATGCCCATTCGTGATGTTACCTTTAATTATGTGTATAATCGACTAAATGGGTAATTAGTGAGGATGGTTGCTGAATATACAAACATACATATGCATGTGTAATTGAATTATGAATGTTTAGCAAGATGGTTAAACTAGTTGATTTATTGATTAAGCTCAAGGAGTTAAAGGAGGAGAATCAAGCAAAGGCAAAGAAAAGATCATCGAGCAGCCGAGTTGGAACCGTCCTACCCAACACAAAGTAAGTCATCAAGCATATATTTTGTATTGATCTAAATAGACATAATGTCTATGTAATTATGCCGAATGGAATGATAAAATTATATACATGTATGCATGTGGTGATGAAAGTGTTGAATGAAAAGAAAAGAGGTGAGATGTACTGAGTTGTTGATCTCGGCACTAAGTGTGCGGGTATAAACATTTATGATCATGAGATTGGCACTAAGTGTGCGGGTTTAAATTGTACAGCACTAAGTGTGCGAGTTTGATTATATAGCACTAAGTGTGCGAGTTGATTATATAGCACTAAGTGTGCGGACTTAATATATATTTTTGAATCACTATGGGCACTAAGTGTGCGACATTATTGAGTTAATCACGGACAACGGATCGGGTAAGTACCTTGAGTTCGTGATTACTAGGCGCTATGTTTATATTTGAAGTTGAGCTTGGTAAGTTTGAACTTATGTGACAATTATAATTGAAGTCACGTACATAAGATTTATCGTGGAATAGGTGAAAGGTCGTTTAGTTGTATGATTGTAACGAAAATAAAATGATGTATGAAAATGCCTCAAATATCCTATTGATTAGTATATGGAATGTGAATGCATGACTTGGTATGAGATTGAACCGATAGGTTTGAGGAACTATGGTATGGTTCGGTATGGATGGAGTAACCAGCCTCGTTCCATTTTGCTTCCTCTTGTGATAATGTTATTAATGGATGGTAGTGCATTGCTTATGACTTACTGAGTTATATACTCACTCGGTGTTTCCTTGTCACCTATTTTAGGTTTCTTGGACTCGTCTCTTGTTGCGTGGTCGGGCCGTCATCGAAGTCATCACACCGGCTAGCAAGTTTTGGTACTTTCTTCTTAGTCAACTTAGGAGAACATTTCGGCATGTATAGGCTATTATGTTGTGTTTGAACTTTGGGATGTAAACTTTTAGCCATGCGAAAATGGCATAAATGTCGGTTGGGTTTGGTTTATAACGTTAGGTCGTAAGCCTTGGTAATTCGACCCCTTTTTTTTTTATATGCCATATGTCATGGTTGATTATTTTTGGTGTTAAAATTCATGATATGACAATAGTGTAGTAGGGAGATGTTTGACAATGATTAGCCTTTGGCATGGCTAGTCGTGATCATAATTTGTGATATGTTTGATGAATTACTAGTTAGATCAAGGAGAAATCACGAAATGGGCATAGTTGCTTTCGTAACAGATGCTGGCAGCAGCAGTGACGTGAGATTGAAAAATCACTAAAAATAGTAGGAGTGGAATTAATTGATGAATAAATTATGTAATCGAATCTCGATGAGTCTATTTTCATATAGAAGTAACGAAACGATCATATGGACAGTATGTTAAGAGATATTCAGGTTCTCGTGAGACAGGGCCAGAACGGTTTCTGGATTTCCTGTTCCAACTTTGGAAATTCATTATAAATTAACCAGAGATAATTAGGAGTCATGCCATATACGTACAGATTCCTCTCTGAGTCTAGTTTCTATAGAAAGAAACGACATCAGCATTGAAGCTCTGTGCAGGGAGATATCCAAGTCGTAATGCACAAAGGTCAGTGTAGTCGATCCCTGTAACATGGGAGACTTTGACTAATAAACTGTACTAATTGGCCCAACCAAAAATTCTACAAAAATTCTACCATATAGGTATATGAGTCTAGTTCCAGGGAAAATTTACGGAACTGGATTTCGAGTTTTAGAACTCAATATATGATTTTTAAAGTGACTAGTACGCAGATTGGCAGCTTGTCTGGGAAATGTCAAATAAGTGGTTTGAAGTCTGTTAACACCTCGTGTTCGACTCCGGCGACGGTCTCGGGTTCGGGGTGTTACAATTTAATTGGTATCAGAGCTATGGTTTAGTCGGTTCTAGGACTACCATAGCACGTATGAGTCTAGCTATACATGCCGAATGTTAATGTTTAAATGTGTGATGACTTCTGACGGTTAAAATTTATGTTTTGATTAGTAAATGGATCCCGGTGTAGAGAGAACCTTGGCGGATGACATTGAAAGTGTAGCGGCTGCTCCTGCACAAGGGACACCGCCTGTTGAACCTCAGTCATCTGTGAATAATCAAGGTGATGGGGCTAAACAAGCCTTCTTCACCATGATGAATGAGTGGGTCGCGCAATATGCCCGAACCAATCCGGCTGTCTAACAATTCCCGAATTTGAATAATCCACCCCAAGAGCCCGTAATGCCTTCAGTCACTGATCCTGTGAGGCTGAGTAAGCCACCTGTAGACTTGATTCGGAAGCGCGGGGCTGAGGAGTTCAGGGTCATAGTTACTGATGATGCTGAAAGGGCCGAGTTCTGGCTTGATAACACCATTCGGGTGTTTGATGAACTGTCATGCACACCCGATGAATGTCTAAAGTGTGCTATATCCTTGTTGCAGGACTCAGCCTACTATTGGTGGAGGACCCTGATTTCCATAGTCCCAAACGAACGAGTTACTTGGGACTTCTTTCAAACGGAATTCCGAAAGAAATATATTAGTCAACGGTTCATTGATCAAAAGCGCAAGGAGTTCTTGGAACTCAAGCAAGGCCGTATGACAGTATCTGAATACGAACATGAATTCGTAAGACTCAGTAGGTATGCCCGGGAGTGTGTAGCTGATGAGGTTGCTATGTGCAAAAGATTCGAAGAAGGATTGAATGAAGATTTAAAGCTACTAGTGGGTATTTTGGAGATAAAAGAATTCGTAACACTAGTCGAACGAGCCTGCAGGGCGGAAGAACTTGGAAAGGAGAAGAAGAAGGCTGAATTTGAAGCTAGAGACTATCGTAAAAGATCGATGGGTAAAGCTCCGTTCTCAGCTGTAAAGAAGTTCAGGGAGGACACTAATAAGTCGAGGACGACTGCGGGAATTTCCATTAGAGCACGACCATCGACGGACTCCCGAGCTACTTCGGTAGCTAGTGTGGGCAATAATCGTCAAGAGAAACCTGAATGTCCCCAATGCGGAAGACGACACCTAGGTGAATGTTGGGGTAAGTCTACTAACAGGGCCTGTTACGGATGCGGTTCGAAGGACCACTTCATTAGAGATTGCACGGAGCTTGATGAGAAGAATAAGATTCAAGGTGCAAGACCTAGTGGAGTGACAACTAGAGGTAGACCACCGAGAATTTTAGGAGGTAGGGGTGGTAGTCAGAGAGGGGCCTCTGATACGGCTGTTCGAGCCGAGAACCGTACTCCTGCTAGAGCATATGCCATTCACGCACGAGAGGAGGCATCCTCCCCCGACGTCATCACTGGTACCTTCACTCTCTTTGATGCTAATGTGATTGCATTGATTGACCCTGGCTCTACTCATTCATATGTATGCGAAACCTTAGCATCCAGTAAGACTCTACCTGTTGAGTCTACTGAGTTCGTAATTCGAGTGTCAAACCCTTTGGGTCAATGCGTACTTGTTGATAAAGTGTGTAAGAGATGCCCTCTAATAATCCGAGAATCCTGTTTTCCGGCCGATTTGATGCTTTTGCCGTTTGACGAATTTGATGTTATTCTTGGTTTGGATTGGTTGACCGCGCATGATGCGGTTGTGAATTGCAAAAGCAAGACTATTGATTTGAGGTGCGCAAATAACGAGATAATCCGAGTTGAGTCTACGGACTTAAGGGGGTTGCCAGCTGTAATATCAGCAATGTTGGCCCAAAAATATGTAAGAAAAGGGTGCGAAGCATGCCTTGCGTATGTACTTGATGACAAAGAATTAGAAAAGAAACCCGAATCTGTGCTGGTGGTTTGTGAATACCCGGATGTTTTTCCTGAAGAGTTACCGGGTTTGCCACCTGTTCGGGAGATAGAGTTTGGTATTGAGCTTGTACCTTGAACTACGCCAATTTCGATAGCTCCGTATCGTATGGCACTGACCGAGTTAAAGGAATTGAAAGCTCAATTGCAAGAGTTGACGGATAGAGGTTTCGCTCGACCAAGTTTCTCACCTTGGGGTGCACTAGTATTGTTCGTGAAAAAGAAGGACGGAACCATGAGGTTGTGCATTGACTATCGTCAACTGAATAAAGTGACGATAAAGAATAAATATCCATTACCGCGTATTAATGATTTGTTTGATCAACTAAAGGGAGCCTCAGTGTTTTCAAAGATCGATTTGAGATCGGGTTATTATCTGTTGCGGATTCGAGATTCGGACGTACCCAAAACTGCTTTCAGAACGAGGTACGGTCACTACGAGTTCTTAGTGATGCCGTTCGGGCTCACTAATGCCCCTGCGGTATTTATGGATTTGATGAATCCGATCTTCAGACAGTATTTGGACCGGTTCGTAGTTGTGTTCATTGATGACATCTTAGTCTATTCAGGAGATGAGATCGAACATGCTGAGCACCTGAGGTTAGTGTTGCAAATTTTGCGGGATAAGAAGTTATATGCTAAGTTCAGTAAGTGTGAGTTCTGGTTAAGAGAGGTTAGTTTCTTGGGTCATGTGGTATCCACATCGGGTATTCGAGTTGACCCGAACAAAATTTCAGCCATACTTAACTGAAAGCCTCCAAGAAATGTTACCGAAGTTCGGAGCTTCCTGGGGCTCGCCGGTTATTACCGACGATTTGTAAAAGGTTTCTCGATGATAGCCACACCAATGACGAAGCTACTTCAAAAGGATGCTAAGTTCGAATGGACGGAGAAATGTCAGAAAAGCTTCGATCAACTGAAAACTCATTTGACTGAAGCTCCAATTTTAGTGCAACCCGAATCAGGCAAAGAGTTTGTCATTTATAGTGACGCATCCCTACTCGGGTTGGGTTGCATATTGATGCAAGAAGATCGAGTTGTGGCTTACGCGTCGAGACAATTAAAGCCGCATGAGAGAAACTATCCAACCCATGATCTTGAATTGGCGACCATAGTGTTCGCCCTGAAAATATGGCGGCATTACTTGTTTGGGGAAAGGTGTCATATTTATTCGGACCACAAAAGTCTCAAATATTTGATGACTCAAAGAGACTTAAATCTGCGACAAAGACGTTGGCTTGAGTTGTTGAAAGATTACGAGCTTGTCATTGATTTCCACCCGGGAAAGGCTAATGTGGTTGCGGACGCCTTAAGCCGGAAATCACTGTTTGCTTTACGAGCGATGAATGTGCACTTGTCTGTTCTACCCGACAATGTGTTAGTAGCTGAATTAAAGGCCAAACCATCATTGATTCATCAAATTCGTGAAGCTCAGAAAGTCGACGATGAATTGGTTGCAAAACGGGCTGAATGTATTCCGAATATGGAATCCGAATTTCAAATTGATGATGACGATTGTTTGAGGTTCAGAAGTCAGTTGTGTGTTCCAAGAAATTCAGAACTCATTTCGATGATTCTGAACGAAGCTCATTGTAGCCGAATGTCAATTCACCCGGGGAGAATGAAAGTGTACAACGATTTGAAACGTCGGTTTTGGTGGCATGGTATGAAACGGGACATCTCCGACTTTGTTTCGAGATGTTTAATATGTCAACAAGTGAAAGCGGAACATCAAGTGCCTTCAGGATTACTTCAGCCGATCATGATACCCGAGTGGAAATGGGATCGAGTCACAATGGACTTTGTGTCCGGACTGCCATTGTCAGCAAGTAAGAAGGATGCGATTTGGGTTGTTGTTGATAGACTGACTAAGTCGGCTCACTTTATCCCCGTGCGTACGGATTTTTCATTGGATAAACTAGCCGAATTGTATGTTTCTCAGATTGTGAGATTACATGGAGTACCTATTTCTATCGTGTCGGATAGAGATCCGAGATTCACCTCGCAATTTTGGAAGAAATTGCAAGAAGCTTTGGGTACCAAGCTGCATTTTAGCACCGCTTTTCATCCACAAACCGATGGTCAATCCGAGCGGATAATTTAGATACTTGAGGATATGTTGAGATGTTGCATCCTCGAGTTTAGTGGTTCATGGGAACGGTATTTACCTTTGATTGAATTCGCTTACAACAATAGTTTTCAATCAAGTATTAAGATGGCACCTTACGAGGCTTTGTACGGTCGTAAATGACGTACACCATTGTTTTGGACCGAGCTCGGTGAAAGTAAAATTTTCAGAGTCGATTTGATTAAAGATGCCGAACTGAAAGTAAGGGTAATCCGTGAAAGTCAAAAGGCAGCCACGGATCGTCAGAAATCGTATGCGGATTTGAAACGAAAAGACATTGAATATCAGGTGGGAGATAAAGTGTTTCTTAAAGTTTCGCCTTGGAAAAAGGTACTCAGATTTGGCCGAAAGGGCAAGTTGAGTCCGAGATTCATTGGGCCATACGAAATATCCGAACGAGTCGGTCCAGTTGCGTATCGATTGATTTTACCCCCTGAACTTGAAAAGGATTCACGACGTCTTTCATGTTTCGATGCTTCGACGCTATAGATCTGATCCTTTGCACATAATTAGTCCGTCGGAGGTTGAAATTCAAACCGATATGAGTTATGAAGAAGAGTCGATGCGTATCCTAGCTCGTGAAGTGAAGGGGTTGCGAAACAAAAGGGTTCCGTTAGTAAAGGTGTTATGGCTCAAACACGGGATCGAGGAAGCTACTTGGGAAACCGAGAGCTCGATGAAAGAACGATACCCAAACCTATTTACCGGTAAGATTTTCGGGGACGAAAATTTCTTGAGTGGGGGAGAGTTGTGACAGCCCAAAATTGACCCTAGTCGGGAAGTGGTTTCGGGACCACAAAACCGAGTCGTAAAAATAATTAATTGTTATATTCTATGCTTATTATGTGCGTACATGCATATGTCGACGTTTCATTCCCTAATTTTGCCAATTGCATGAGAAATTATTAAATAGGGATCAATATGAGACATGGTGAAATATGATAGACTAATTTTAAATGGTTTATTAGTGCATGTCAACACAAGGGTGGACTTGCATGTCAAATTGCCCAATTTTCTTTATAGTGGCCGGCCAAGATGGGTGTTGATGGGCAAATATATATGTTTAATTAGTTATTAAAATAAGAAATGGCATTATGTGAGAAAAAAGTAATATTAGTGAAATAAAGTAAAGAAAACAAAGAGGAAGGAAGGCTCATCTTTCATCTCCTTCATTGCCGAAATTGAGAAAGGAAAGATTGAAAAAAAGAAACCAAGGCATTCGGCCATGGCTAGTTCAAAGGAAAGGTATGCATTGTGATTTTATTCTAATTGATGTTGAGATTAAGTTGATAAGTGTATAGTCTAGTTAACCCATAGCTAAATTCATGAATTCATTGTTGGGAGATAAGAATGGAAGTTGCCGTATGTATGGGTATATATGCACTTTGGAAAGGAGATTTTTGGGTGTTGTTTGAGTTCTCTTTATGTATGTATGTGCATGAGTATTCGGTCATGTTATAGATTCATGTTGAAAAATGTTAATGATATATGTGTCATATAAATGTACTTGTGAATGAACTTGAGAATATCTAAATTATAGGTTGGAGGTGCCGAATGTAGTGTTGGATGAGTTTTAAAGAATAAAAATTTAGGTGACTAGAGGTTAATGACATTCGGCCAAAGGCTTGTGTGCTAGCAAAATCGGTATAAATGTTGTTCGATGTGTTGAATTGAGTAAGTTAGAGGTTGGAACACTTAAGGATTTGGCATCTCTATGACATTAGATATAAATGTATGAAAGGCTAAGTTTAAGTAGTAAGGCCGAATAGGTTATAGATAAGGCACTTGTGAGTCTTTGGCCAAGCAATTGACAAATTAAATTAGAGTTCTTGTGACGTATAATGTCAAGTCTAACTTGGTATATTTGGCCACCTAATTAAGTACATCGGTGGTGTTGAATGTAATCTTACACATTCGGCCATATGGGGTAAAAATGGGTCGAGTGTTCATGAGATGAAATTAGGTGTTTAAATAATGTTATAGTTGACATTGTGCATATATACATGCATTCGGCCATCTAATTGAGTATGAAGGTGGTGTTAAATCTAATTGTGATGCCCATTCCGAAGTATATATATATACATATATATGTATATATACATAAGTATGCCCATTCGTGATGTTACCTTTAATTATGTGTATAATCGACTAAATGGGTAATTAGTGAGGATGGTTGCTGAATATACAAACATACATATGCATGTGTAATTGAATTATGAATGTTTAGCAAGATGGTTAAACTAGTTGATTTATTGATTAAGCTCAAGGAGTTAAAGGAGGAGAATCAAGCAAAGGCAAAGAAAAGATCATCGAGCAGCCGAGTTGGAACCGTCCTACCCAACACAAAGTAAGTCATCAAGCATATATTTTGTATTGATCTAAATAGACATAATGTCTATGTAATTATGCCGAATGGAATGATAAAATTATATACATGTACGCATGTGGTGATGAAAGTGTTGAATGAAAAGAAAAGAGGTGAGATGTACTGAGTTGTTGATCTCGGCACTAAGTGTGCGGGTATAAACATTTATGATCATGAGATTGGCACTAAGTGTGCGGGTTTAAATTGTACAGCACTAAGTGTGCGAGTTTGATTATATAGCACTAAGTGTGCGAGTTGATTATATAGCACTAAGTGTGCGGACTTAATATATATTTTTGAATCACTATGGGCACTAAGTGTGCGACATTATTGAGTTAATCACGGACAGCGGATCGGGTAAGTACCTTGAGTTTGTGACTACTAGGCGCTATGTTTATATTTGAAGTTGAGCTTGGTAAGTTTGAACCTATGTGACAATTATAATTGAAGTCACGTACATAAGATTTATCGTGGAATAGGTGAAAGGTCGTTTAGTTGTATGATTGTAACGAAAATAAAATGATGTATGAAAATGCCTCAAATATCCTATTGATTAGTATATGGAATGTGAATGCATGACTTGGTATGAGATTGAACCGATAGGTTTGAGGAACTATGGTATGGTTCGGTATGGATGGAGTAACCAGCCTCGTTCCATTTTGCTTCCTCTTGTGATAATGTTATTAATGGATGGTAGTGCATTGCTTATGACTTACTGAGTTATATACTCACTCGGTGTTTCCTTGTCACCTATTTTAGGTTTCTTGGACTCGTCTCTTGTTGTGTGGTCGGGCCGTCATCGAAGTCATCACACCGGCTAGCAAGTTTTGGTACTTTCTTCTTAGTCAACTTAGGAGAACATTTCGGCATGTATAGGCTATTATGTTGTGTTTGAACTTTGGGATGTAAACTTTTACCCATGCGAAAATGGCATAAATGTCGGTTGGGTTTGGTTTATAACGTTAGGTCGTAAGCCTTGGTAATTCGACCCCTTCTTTTTTTATATGCCATATGTCATGGTTGATTATTTTTGGTGTTAAAATTCATGATATGGCAATAGTGTAGTAGGGAGATGTTTGACAATGATTAGCCTTTGGCATGGCTAGTCGTGATCATAATTTGTGATATGTTTGATGAATTACTAGTTAGATCAAGGAGAAATCACGAAATGGGCATAGTTGCTTTCGTAACAGATGCTGGCAGCAGCAGTGACGTGAGATTGAAAAATCACTTAAAATAGTAGGAGTGAAATTAATTGATGAATAAATTATTTAATCGAAGCTCGATGAGTCTATTTTCATATAGAAGTAACGAAACGATCATATGGACAGTATGTTAAGAGATATTCAGGTTCTCGTGAGACAGGGCCAGAACGGTTTCTGGATTCCCTGTTCCGACTTTGGAAATTCATTATAAATTAACCAGAGATAATTAGGAGTCATGCCATATACGTAAATATTCCTCTCTGAGTGTAGTTTCTATAGAAACAAACGACATCAGTATTGAAGCTCTGTGCAGGGAGATATCCAAGTCGTAATGCACAAAGGTCAGTGTAGTCGATCCCTGTAACATGGTAGACTTTGACTAATAAACTGTACTAATTGGCCCGACCAAAAATTCTACAAAAATTCTACCATATAGGTATATGAGTCTAGTTCCAGGGAAAATTTACGGAACTGGATTTCGAGTTTTAGAACTCAATATATGATTTTTAAAGCGACTAGTACGCAGATTGGCAGCTTGTCTGGGAAATGTCAAATAAGTGGTTTGAAGTCTGTTAACACCTCGTGTTCGACTCCGGCGACGGTCTCGGGTTCGGGGTGTTACAAGTTACACGGCCTAGCACACGGCCTGGCACATGGGAGTGTGAGGCCATTTCGAGTGTTACACGGCCTAGCACACGGGCATGTGGCTTGGCCATGTAACCCAATTCAAAGAGTTACACGAGCACGGGCACGGGCTGGGACACGGCCTTGTGTCTCTATTTCGATTGTTACATGGCCTGAGACACGGGCGTGTGTCTTAGCCGTGTGAGTCACATGGCTGGCCACAGAGCCGTGTGACCCATGCAGTTTAAAATTTCTAACTTTTTCCTCAATGTTTCTAATGTTTTTGATTTTGTCCTGAATCGTTTCTAAAGAGTTTCTAAGGCCTCGAGGGCTCAATTAAGGGACAATATGCATGTATATCAATGGATTATGCTATGTTTATATCAATGTTTGGCAATGTATTTTTTTATGTTATGGTTTTACGGTAATGCTCTATAACCCAATTTCAGCGACAGATACGGGTTATAGGTGTTACAAACTCAATTTCTTCTAACTCGCTTTTTGGGATGTGACAGTGCATAAGTATGGGTAATTCTTGAATTTCGAGAGGTAAATCTAGCATCCAGATCACAACCTCCAACTCAAAAAAGTTTATAAAGTTCCTTTCGTTTTGTCAAATGGCATGTACTTAGGACTAGCTAGTTTCAAATATTAAATGGTCAATTTTTGGTAATGGTATTGTAAATGAATGAAATAGTCAATAGTTATGATTGAGAATGGTGTTGATGTTTAGGAAATAGTTGTTAAACATGTATATGTGTTAATTTAGCATTTGAAGCCTTGAGGCCAAGCATGGTTGGCTTAGGCTAGGAAAAAAAATGAAAATTTGAAGTTAGTGGACTATTTGAAAAGTTTCCACTTCACACCCTGAATGTCGCAACATTAGGCTACCTCATCGTGACGTTCCTTGTTGATGTTATGACGCCGACTTTGTTTTATTTTGAAAATGTTACAATTTGGTCCTCAGTTTAGAAAGTTTGGCTACTACAATGTCGCGACACCAAGACTTGGTAATTTGCTAACTACTGTTCATACATACTTATTAAATTAACTAATCTCTTAAACATTTTCCAATTCCAATTCAAACAATTAATCAATCTTCATAAGCACATAAAAGATTAAGTGAAGTAACAATGTATTTCTACCTTGAAACAGTTTAATCAAACTAATCTTGCAAGTTATGCAAGGCTAATGTACCGTTTAATACCGTCGCTAATTTAACCCTCAGCTACCTTAGAAGATTAAACATGCATTGATTAAGTATTGTGTCAATTAATTACAATTTCAACATGATTAAAAAATTAATTCATTAGTTACCTTACAATTACAATGCAAGAATAACTTAATCATGATTTTACTTAATCAAACAACTTACCAAGGCCTATAACAACACAAACACAATTTCAATAACTTAAATGGACGAAATGCAATCAACCTAACATGAATTAAATTTAATTCATATTAATTAAATTAAATATATCAGCATAACAAGTATTCATAGACATGTTCATAACAAAAATAATAAAAATTAAAGGATAAAGAACTAGAATCAATGAAGCTTGACTAGTTTGCTCCGCTCCTTCTTCCCCACTTATTCTTGTTGAACTGAGGCTTCTACAAGCACTTGAATGTTGGACCAATGCTGGTTGAAGGTCTCTTTTCGAAGAGGGGAAATCGGCAAGCGAATGGAAAGGAAAATAAAGAACAAATGAAGGGTTTTTAAGAGAGAAAGTGAGAGAGAAGTGAAGAATGAAAGGATGAGAGGTGTGTTTCAAATGAGCAACCAAGGGGATATTTATAGGTTGAGTAGGCTGCTAAAAATAGAAAAAATAAGCAGCCATTGACTCCCTTCATTGTCTGCCACACATGTGGCAAGTTTGAAGCTTTCAAACTTGCTAAATTTAGCTAGGGGAAAATCTACAAAAGCTTGATAAGTGGAGGGGTTTGAATGCAAATTCAAGGAAGCTTCAAGGGTTGTTTTGCAAGCCAAATAATCAGCTAAATAAGTTGATTGGGTCAGCATGTGGGACGGTTTTGGTTAGCCCAGTTGTCCAATTGGATCAGTCTCTCGGTTTAGCATAATTGGGCCCCTTTTCATAATTAATTAATAATAATTCTTTAACTCAAAATAAATTGGATTAAATTTAAAATTAATTATATTATGAATTAATATTCATAATTTGGACCGTCTTAGGCTGAAAAATTAATTCACCTCAATGCTTCAAAAATCGCTTCTCGATTTTGCGTTTCTAGTAGTGTCTGCCGAGCCAATTTTCGTCTTTTGTGCGAATCTGTCGAAAATAAATCAAAATTAATCAAAATTTATTATAAAATTAATTAAAATTAAATATGTTAATAATTTAAGTATAATTTAATTATTTTATAATTATTATATATTTTTCGACAAGAATTACTATGAAATTGCATGAATTTGAGTTAAAAATGGCATGAAAAAGTGTGTATATTTTCGTGTTTCCACACCCCCAAATGTAATTCATTGCTCGTCCCGAGTAATGTACAAATTGAAAATAATTTCTCGAAAACACCTTTGAAAAATTCCTTCAGAACAACATTCTTCCAAAAATTATGAATTTAGTATACTTATGCTCAAGAATAAGAAATTTGATATTTATGCTACTTAAGTATACATATCATTCAAATTAATCTCAATTATTATTATGATAGCAAAAATAGACTAAATTCTTACACAATAAAGACATGTTAAATCCCTACCAATTTTATTTTATTCCCTTATTTAAGACTAAGCTGCAATCATCAAGTTTAATTTATGCCTTCATATGTTGAACATAGCAATTTCTCTCTACGAATGTAGGTAGCACAGGAACTTGAACCAATAGGTCTTTTACAGAGGTTGTAACGTGACTAGGCTAGGAATAGGTAAAAGATAGATAAATGTAGGCTAAAAACCCTAGACTCAGCTTCAATTGAACGTTCAGAATATTTACCTTCAATACACCAACTTATTTTGCTTTCACATGCTCTTTTGTACATCTATTTTCTTTCAAGTACATATGCTCTTCTCTCTATTTTTTTACGAGCACTTTGCTATATGTACTATAATTTTTTAAGCATTTAATACTTCTTTTTAACTCTCCATACTTATTTTCAAAGAATATTTTGAATAGTACTGAGTCTAGTGTTTGGGACAATTAAAGATAATTAAGAGAAAAGTGATGGCTAAATATTGCAAAGGTTCAAATAAAATTAGGCCATATAATCTCAAATTTGGGTTTCAAGGGATAAATTTTCATCAAGGTCGACTTGAAAGGCTCAAACGGTCCAAACAAAAGTTTGCCTAAATCATTTTCAACATTCCATACTTCCTAGGATTTCGCCTCAAGAAGTTACTAAGTCAATTCTAGAGACTTAAACTTTCATGCATGCCTAGCTTTCCTAAGGAACTAAAATTTTATGGTATGATTTGCATACTTTCTTAAGAGTACATTTATGTCATAATTCAACTAACGTAGCAATTATTGAAATAATAGAACTTTATTCATACTGAAGTTTAGCACACTTAACAAAATTTCAAATTCTTGAACAAAATATATCCTAATCATAATTAAAAGAAAATTTTATTCTGGGAGGAAATAATTTCAATTTTTCGGTCCCCCTACTTAAGATGAACAGTGTCATCATTGTTAGAAGTGAATAGATACTATACACCAGGTAGGACTCTAGAAAAAGGGAGGTGAGTCAATTTGACTGCTTAAGTACCAAGCTCTCTCTAGATCCAATCCTAGACATGTATATATCTATTCCTACACTTCTTGTTTTAAAACTTGTTCATTTTTATTTATGATTTTCACCTCTTATTTTATTATGTGAAAAATAAAAATCCTAATAAATCCTAATCCTAAAATAACCTAGGAAGGAAAATAACATACGATAAAGATCCCCTATTTCTTATTTATTTACAAATCTCTTAGAATCTGATTCATCTTTTGCTCCGTCATCTTTGTTTTTGCATGAATCGCTTCGTTCCCTCTTTGATAGTGGACTCTATGGTTCAAATATAAAATCTGGAAACTCAGGCACAAAAATAAATGGGTCATTGAGTATTTTCGTAAGAGCGCTTCTCATTGAGTCATCCCGTATTTTTGAATATCTCCAATAAGCTTGTTGCTACAACTGCATATGTTGCATTATGTCCATCAACTTTGACAGCTCATCCCGAAGATCTGGACGAGGTGGTTGAGTTCTGAACATGAGGTTGTCATGTCAGGTTCGGTTACTGGTTCCATTAGTTCTTTCTTATCAGGGATTTCAGCTGATTGCATTGGTTCAATCTCTGTCGGATCTTCTTCTTCTTCTTCGGGATCCTCACTCTCTTCAACTCATTGCTACAGAACAAAATCTCCAACTATTCGATAAAGGTCCTAATCTATGATTGTGCCCTACCTATAACCTTTCTTCTTTATGTTTGCAAGAATTTTAACTTTGAGGCACAAAATTGTTATCGTAAAGGGAAAGTAAGCTAGACCAGAATGTCTAGCGGTACAATTTCGCATTTCTCTTAGAACAATTTTTCCCACATCAATGATCTTTGTAGTTAAAAGTGAGTATAATATGACCATTCGCTCTAATGAAATTGTAGTCTCATATGAAATAGGCATAAGGATGAACCGAATGAAATAGAACCATACATTCACTAGTGGTGTCAAATATTCTCTACGACAAGTGTGAATTCATTGCTTTGACACAATCCACTTAGAACCTGAAACTGTTAGTTCCTCAAAAATTTGTCACAGATTTTCAGTCTTAATATTTCTCATCAAGGAAGAATATTCATCGTCTTCGAAATCAGGTAATTCAAAGAATTCATTAATAGCATTTGAGTTTATTGGCACCTTGATTCCTCGGACAAAGACTTCCGTCAATTCGCTTGAGGTCAAATTTGCATAAAATTCACGAACTAATTCCTCATCTGCAATTGGTCTTTTCTCACAAAACAACTCCCAATTGAGAGCTTTAGCAATTTGTCGAATGTGCACCATAAAATCAATATAATTGCTTTCTTTCAATGCAAAGCCTTTTTCAGGGTGCATTTGTTCATTCTTGAAAATGCTTTCATATCTTTCTTTGGCTTTTCCACAGCGAATTTTATTTAGGGATTCATCAATTTGGACAGAAGCACGAGTTCTTTTGCGAGGCATGATTAACTTGAACATAAGATTTAAACAAATATTTTCTCTAAAATTTAATTAGTATAAAATATTAACAATTCAATAAATTTAAAAATTAAATAAAATTGAAATTTAGGAGAAAAATTTGTCTTACCACCTTTATATAAAAATTAAGAACTCAATAGATAAAATTAGAAGCAAAATAATTTAATTGAGGGATGGTTAGAAGGGTTATCGGCTAAATGTGGTGGAAGTGTTGTGCAGATTTGACAAGGGGTGTTTGGGTTGTGCAAGGGTGCACACAGCACAAGGAAGGAATGGTAGCAGCACGCGGCCTTGGCGTGAGTGGATGCGCAGGTAGCAGGCAGCAAGGTCGAGCAAACAGCAGGGCTGGTGTGCAAGTGTTGGCGCGCACGATGGACGGTTGGAACAAGTGCGGGCGTGAGCGGCTTTGGAGCTGGCTAGCGACGTGCGCGATGGGGCAAGTTGCAAGGTACGTGCGAAGGTAGCTGCTAGGCGACGAGGCTACTAAGGGTTCCGATGGTGGGTATTGGAGGGAAGGATGGAGATTGGTTTAGGTGATGTGAAAAAGTGTAGAAGGTGATTGGAATTTATAGTGAAGAGGTAGGAGTTCAATTAGAATTCTTAGAATTAAATTAATAGTTAAAATATTCTAAGTTCTAATCCTACACAAAGTTAATAACAGTTAATAATTAATATAATGCATATTAAATTATTATTTTCTATTAATTTATTGAAATAAAAACTATTAATTAAAATATGGTAAAATTTAAACAAATCCTAATTCTATACAAAGCTGATAATAATCAATATATATTATAATAAATATAATTATATACTAGTTATTATCATCTTATTTATTAAAATTAAATTAAAAAATTTATTTCAGATGCCTTTGAAAATATTTATAAAAAGAGACATCTAATTTTTAATATTTACAAAAAGAGCAACCAAATTTTGAAAATAATTCACTTAAGTACCTAGACTTAAAGGAAATTAGAAAATTGAGTTGCAATTAATACTTAGATCAAAACCGAACCTTTTATTCGAAAAACTAAAAATTTATTTTTCCATTTAGGGAATAATTTCTCAGAAGATTATGTTAAAATCAATTCCAAGGAAAGATTAGAGGGGTTACAAGCGGTCTCGCTTAAGTTCCAATCTCCTAGACAAAATTTATTTAAACATACTAATCCCAAAAATATACCCTAAATCATTTATTTAAAAAGAAATATGAGAAAAGTTAAATATATGATAAAATGAAACGAGATTGCATCCCGCTCAATTTTATCCCCCAGTAATGTTTTAAGCATTGTGCATTGACTCAAAAATTACTTCCCTTACCTTGAAGTTCGATAACTCCATATGGAAAACTTGGTGAATCGTAAATGGATCGGACCAACGTGATTTCAAATTACCTGGAAAGAACCTTAATCTGGAATTGAATAACAAGACTTGCTGACCTGCTTCAAATTCTCGAACTCGAATGTTCTTGTCATGCCATCTTTTAAGTCTTTCATTTAATAGTTTGGCATTCTCGTATGAAAACATTCAGAACTCTTCTAACTCATTTAGTTGAAGCATCTGTTTCTCTTTAGCAAGCTTAAGATCCAAGTTGAGTTGTTGGAGATCCCAGTAAGCTTTGTGTTCTAACTCCAAGGGCAGATGACAGGCTTTCCCAATGACCAACCTATAAGGTGACATCCCTAAAGGTGTCTTGTATGTTGTCCTGTAGGCCCATAAAGTATTTTCCAATCTTTTGGACCAATCTCATTGGTTCGGGCAAACTACTTTCTCAAGTATGCCTTTGATTTCTTTGTTTGCCACTTCAGCTTGCCCATTCGTCTGCTGATGGTAAGCTGTGGCAACCTTGTGCTTCACTCCATGTTTGTCGAGTAACCATTTCAACCATTTGTTCAAAAAATGGGACCCTTCATCACTGATGATAGCTTTCAGGGTTCTAAACCTTGAAAACACATGTTTCTGCAAGAACTTCATCACAACCTTGGCATTGTTCGTCAGATATGACTCAGCCTCAACCCACTTAGGCACATAGTCTACTGCTACCAATATGTACTTGTGACCGAAAGACGGAGGGAAAGGACTGAGAAATTAATACCCCAAACATCAAATAATTTTACTTCAATGATGTTTGTTCGGAGGATCTCATTTCTGTTGGTAATGTTTCCAACCCTCTTGCATCGATCACAACTCTTTATGTAAGCATACACATTTTTTAATAGCATTGGCCGAAAGAATCTGGCTTGTAATACTTTGGCTACAGTACGTGTACCTCCAAAGTGTCCCCCACTTGGAGCTGTGTGACAATGATATAAAATCTTATGTACATCATCTTCTACCACGTATCTCTTGATCATTTGATCTGCACATGTTTTAAACAAATATGGCTCTTCCCAAAAATAGTATTTCACATCATGAATAAACTTTTTCTTTTGATGATATGTCTTATCAATTAGCATCAAAAGATAAGCTAAATAGTTAGCAAAATCAGCAAACCAATGGGTATGATGGACATGATTTACCTTCAGTATGTGTTCATCTGGGAATGTTTCTTAAATAGGTATAAGTGGAGAATTTTCTTCCTGCGGCTCTAATTTGGATAAGTGATTTGCTCTTTGGTTTTCTACCCCTTTTCGATCTTGAATTTCTAGATCAAATTGCTGGGGTAGAAGTACCCATCGGATCAATCTCGACTTAGCATTTTTCTTAGCAAGTAAATACTTGATTTCCCAATGATCCGTATAGACAATCACTTTGGTACCTACAATATAAGATTAAAACTTATCAAAAGAAAACACAATAGCAAGTAACTCTTTCTCTGTTACTGTATAATTCAATTAAGCTCCAATCAGAGTCCAACTTGTATAGTAGATAGGATGAAAAACTTTGTTCCTTAGCTAGCCCATCACAGCTCTTATTGCAAAGTTACTAGTGTCACACATCAGTTCAAATGGAAAATCTCAATCCGGTGTGACGATAATTGGTGCCAAAACTAACCAATTCTTTATATCATTAAAAGCTCTTAAGCACTTCTCATCAAAGTTAAACATCGAATCCTTCTCCAATAATTTGCATAATGGTTTAACAATTTTGGAGAAGTCCTTAATAAATCACCGATAGAAACCGGCATGACCTAAGAAGCTCCCAACACCCTTTATAGATCTTGGAGGTGGGAGTTTCTCAATAACATCTACCTTTGCTTTATCTATCTCGATTCCATGTCTCGTTATTCGATGCCCTAGAACAATACCTTCTCGTACCATGAAATGGCATTTTTCCCAGTTGAGTACGAGGTTTGTTTCTTTGCATCATCTTAATACCTTGGCTAGATTGGCTAAGCAATCATCATAACTGTCTCCAAACACTAAAAAATCATCTATAAATACTTCCAAATACTTTTTAACCATGTACTAAAAATATACATCATACATCTTTGAAATGTAGCAAGTGTATTACATAAACCAAATGGCATGCGTTTAAATGCAAATGTACCATACGAGCATGTGAATGTTGCCTTGTGTTGATCTTCTCGCGCTACTATAATCTAATTATACCCCGAGTATCCATCAAGAAAACAATAATAGTTTCACCCCGTGAGTCTATCCAACATTTGGTCTAAGAGCGACAAAGGAAAGTGATCTTTCCTAGTCGCCTTGTTCAGCTTCTGGTAATCGATGCAAAGTCTCTATCCCGTAACCGTTCTAGTCGGTATTAATTTGTTATTCTCATTCTCAATGATTGTCATACCTCCTTTCTTTGCACACACTGGATCGAACTTACCCACGAACTGTCTAAGATGGGGTAAATTATACCCGCATCTAACCACCTAATGATTTTTTTCTTTACCACGTCCTTCATGATGGGGTTCAATCTTCATTTTCCATCAATCGTCCCATTCTCACCATCTTCTAAGATGATCTTATGCATGCATACAAACAGACTAATGCCACGAATATCGGCTATGGTCCATCCGATGGCCTTCTTGAATTTTTTCAACACTAGGATGAGTTTCTTTTCTTGCTCTTCAATCAATTCTGCTGAAACAATCACAGGTAAAGTAGAAGCGTTACCTAAATAAACATATTTTAAATGTGAGGGAAGTACCTTCAGTTCTAATTTAGGTGGCTCCTCAATTGACACTTTCGACTAGATGTAATCTCTACTTGCTAAATCCAAAGATTCAAAGTGAGATTATAGATTAAATCCCCTTTGATTAGCTTCTAGCAAAGCTAAGTATTCCTCTCCCTTCTCATCACTTGGAGGGTCTGATGTCAAAATTTGCTCCAACAGGTCCTCAACATAGTTGAGTTCCTTTTCCAAGACTAATTCCTCTAAATTGAACACTGCAGAAAAATCATCAAGTGTGTCAGGAAATTGCATAGACTTAAAAACATTAAATGTTACCTAATCGTCCTGAACACACATAGTAAGCTCGCCCTTCCACACATCGATAAGGGTCCTTCCAGTTGCTAGGAAAGACTTTCCTAGGATGATTGGTACCTCTTTATCTACTTCAATGTCTAGAATAATAAAGTGAGTAGGGAAAATAAATTTATCTACACGTACTAATACATCATCGATTTTTCGTTTTGGATGTGCTAAGGATCGATCTGCTAATTGAAGTGTAACCATAGTAGGTTTAACTTCATCTATCCCCAACTTTCTAAATATGGACATAGGCATTGGACATAGGCATTAAGTTAATACTTACACCCAAATCACATAGTGCTTTACCACAATATATTGCTCCAATGTTGCAAGGTATGGTAAAACATCCAGATCTTTCAACTTTGAGGGTAGTTTGTCTTGGAGATATGCACTGTATTCCTTTGCCAGGGCTACCGTCTCAAATTCTCCTAGTCTTCGTTTCTTAGACAAGATATCCTTCATGAATTTAATGTAATTTGACATTTTTTCAAGTTCTTCTACCAATGGAATGTTGATATGAAGTTTCTTGAGTATGACTAGGAACTTCCTGAATTGGACTTCCTACTTCTGCTTCTAAAGTCTTTGAGGGTAGGGTGGTGGAGGATTCTTTATTGGAACTGGTTAATTCATCTTCTGTGGCAATTCTGTATCTAACGAAGTTGTTAGTTTATCAGAATTAACTAGTTCAGAAGTTACTTTATCGATTTTGCAGATTCTAGTTCTGATGAAATTAGAATTTCAACAATCGGTTGAACTTCCATTGAGTCTTGAGTATCAGCTAGCTCCTCTTCAACTTCGACAGTGTTGGGCTCTAATGTCTTTCCGCTCCTCAATATCAATGCTTTTCAATGCTCTTCCCCATATTTCTCAAATTTTTCGTATCACTAGGCAAAGTACCTTGTGGTCGGTTCCTAAACTCAGTTGCAAAGTGGCCCATTTAGTTCTCCAAATTTTTCAATGTGGCTGCTTAGCTTTGGATCAATGCATCATTTTTTTTGGTACCTATGCCTTCAACGAGTTTTCTAAGCCATTAGAGGATTCATCTTGAGGTTGCTTCTAAACTTGTTGGGTAAAAACAAATGGTTGGGTCGATCTAGGTTGGGCATAAGTGTTATTGGGTCTAGCCCCTTGGGTACTCCAAGAGAAATTAGGGTGGTTTTGCCAAGATGGGTTGTAGAAATTGCATTGCAGTCCTTGCCTTCCTCAGTTTTGGTTCTGATTACCCATGTAATACACAGATTCTGGGTTTGATGGACATTCTTCGAACAAATGTCCTTCACAATAAACACAGGTTATATTTTCAAATTGATTGGGTGGCTGAGCTATAAAATTATTAAACCCATTAGTTGTAAAATTTTTAAGCATCAGTGTTATTAAGGATACCTGAGATGCAAGTGAAGTGAGAGCGTCCAATTCATATACTCTAGCGACTCATCTTCCTAACACTACTCGATTAGTTGACCATTAATAATTGTTGTTGGTAATCCTCTAAATGATTTCATAAGCCTCGTTATAAGACTTAAAAAGGAGAGCACCTTTAGCAGAAGCATCCATTACCATCCTCGTGTGAGCATTGAGACTGTTATAAAATGTCTCAAGTTGGATGCAATGAGGGATTCCGTGATGAGGGCACTTCCGTAATAATCTTTATACCATTCCCATGCCTCATACAAGGACTAATCATCCATTTGTTGGAAAGCAGTGATCTCGTTCCTCAACTTAGCATTCTTGCTAGGCGAGAAATACTTCATGAGGAATCTTTCTGCTAACTCTTGCCATGTGGAAATATAATTTGGTAGTAATGAGTTCAACCAGGCTCAAGCTCTGTCCCTTAGCGAATATGGGAACAGCTTTAATCGTAGTGCATCTTCGGGTACTCCGGCTAACTTTAAAGAATCGTTCACCTCCATAAACAATCTTAAGTGAATGTGAGGATCTTCAGTATGCATTCCAATGAATTGGCCCACTGTCTGAAGCATCTGGAACATGACTGGCTTCAGTTTAAATTCTTGTGCCTCAATTTTGAGTCTCCTAATACCCAGATTAAGATCATGAAATACTGGCATGGCATTCTGTCTTAGAGCTCTATCCCTATCATCAGCAATAAGGATAGGATTTTGAGCAGGGTTTGCTCCGTTTCCTTGATTCAGATTTTCATAGTTCATCTCTTCAGTCCTTCTTTGAACTGATTGTCTCCTTCGTTGTCTAAAAGTTCTTTCAATCTCAGGGTCTAAAAGGAGTAAATCAATGATTCGATCAATGCTCATAAACACCTGAAACAACACAAAAAATTAACTAAGTTAAAATGGAACAGAAAAATAAACCAAAATGCAAAATTAACAAATTCACAAATATTGACTTTTAAAACAGTCCCTGTCAACGGCGCCAAAAAATTGGAACGATGGGAATGTGCAAGTGTACACAATCGCAAAAAGTAATAAAGTGACAAGTAAATGTCGAGTTATTGTACCCAAAGGGACTGTGAAAAAAATTATTTATGAATGCAATTAAAAACACTTTGGTGAAGAAAAATATTTTGATTTTGAGGAAGTGATAAAAACTAAAATTTAACTAAGTAAAATAAAATAAAAATAAAAGTTCCAATGTACTATTTTAAAAGATGATTTTAATCAAGATGACATAATTGTGTTAGATTAATTACATTTGTTAACTTAGAATTACTAAACTCATTTTCATGTTGTTACGAATAAATTCACGGCAACTTGGTAATTTGCTAACTACTGTTCATACATACTTATTAAATTAACTAATCTCTTAAACATTTTCCAATGCCAATTCAAACAATTAATCAATCTTCATAAGCACATAAAAGATTAAGTGAAGTAACAATGTATTCCTACCTTGAAACAGTTTAATCAAAATAATCTTGCAAGTTATGCAAGACTAATATACCGTTTAATACCGTCGCTAATTTAACCCTTAGCTACCTTAGAATATTAAAATGCATTGATTAAGTATTGTGTCAATTAATTACAATTTCAACACGATTAAATAATTAATTCATTAGTTACCTTACAATTATAATGCAAGAATAACTTAATCATGATTTTACTTAATCAAACAACTTACTAAAGCCTATAACAACACAAACACAATTTTAATAACTTAAGTGGACGAAATGCAATCAACCTAACACGAATTAAATTTAAGTCATATTAATTAAATTAAACATATCAGTATAACAAGTACTCATAAACATGTTCATAACAACAACAATAAAAATTAAAGGATAGGGAACTAGAATCAAATCTGGTGTTTCTCCGAAGCTTAACTAGTTTGCTCTGTTCCTCGTTCTCCACTTGTTCTTATTGAACCGAGGCTTCTACAAGCACTTGAATGCTTCTACCAATGGTGGTTGAAGGTATTTTTTTCAGAGAGGGGAAATTGGCAAGGGAAAGGAAAGGAAAATGAAGAACAAATGAAGAGTTTTTAAGAGAGAAAATGAGAGAGAAGTGAAGAATGAAAGGATGAGAGGTGTGTTTCAAATAAGCAGCTAAAGGGGGTATTTATAGGTTAAGTAGGCTACTAAAAATAGAAAAAAATCAGCAGCCATTGACTCCCCCCATGGCCGGCCACACATGTGCCAAGTTTGAAGCTTTCAAACTTGCTAAATTTAGTTAGGGACAAATCTACAAAAGCTTGATAAGTGGAGGGGGTTTGAATGCAATTTCAAGGAAGCTTCAAGGGCTATTTTACAAGCCAAATAATAAGCAAAATAAGCTGATTGGGTCAATATGTGGGACTGTTTTGGGTAGCCCAGTTGTTCAATTGGATCAATCTCTCAGTTTAGCATAATTAGACCTCTTTTCATAATTAATTAATAATTATTTAACCCAAAATAAATTGGATTAAAATTAAAATTAATTATATTATGAATTGATATTCATAATTTGGACCGTCTTAGGCTGAAAAATTAATTCGCCTCGATGCTTCAAAAATCACTTCTCGGTTTGGCACTTCTAGAAGTGTCTGCCGAGCCAATTTTTGCCCTTTGTGCGAATCTGTCGAAAATAAATCAAAATTTATTATAAAATTAATTAAAATTTAACATGTTAATAATTTAAGTACAACTTAATTATTTTATAATTATTATATATTTTTCAACAAGAATTACAATGAAATTGCATGAATTTAAGTTAAAAAAAGCCTGAAAAAGTGTGTATATTTTCGTGTTCCCAGCGACATCCACCTGAGATATTTTGAAAACTTTACAGTTTAGTCCTTGGTTGATCCCGAAATGGTATTGAGCTTTCATAAGCTCGTATTTGACCCGAAAATATTTATATAACATGTTTTATGCATGGAAGGATCGTATTTGGATGTTTATGGTCAAATACTGGATATATTTGATTGTAGTTGCTCTGGCAACGAATGTGGCATCCCGTAGCTTAGACCCAACGACCGGGTCCGGTAAGGGGTATTACAATTATTTAAAATGAGTAGGTAAAAGATTCGACAATAAATTTAAGGTCAAAGCTTGGGAGCTTCGAATCATCCTTCGTTAGAGGCTATTATGTATCTATAAATCTTATTATGGTATGGGAATTTTGGCATGTACATAAGGACTTAGTTTTGAATAATATTTGTAAAATTGATTTGTAACTCAAATTCCTTTCAGTTTTCTTAGAGTTGTTCCACTTCGCCATTCATCTCAAGTGCAGGTGTACCATGTATTTTGAGTTTAAATGAGCCTAGAAATTGATTTATAATTTTTCGTAAACCATTGAGATGATATGACAATGTTTATGGAAGTATGAAATTATAAATGGTTATATTACTGTCTAAGCGATAACTTAACGAAATTAATATTAATTACATTATCACTTGAGCGATAGCTCAAGCTGCCTGAGCGACTCTTTATCAAAAATACAACTAATAACTCCAATTCCACCTAGGCGGGAGCTTTGGCCACCTGGGTGGTGGTTGAACATATCTTTACTCTTTTGGTTTTATTTAATTTCTTATAAAATTCTTTAAGGATCTAAGTAACCTTTAAGACATTAAGTAACATTCTTATATTTTACAAATTACTTAGTTCTTTTGCTTTAATTGACACTGTAAGATTTTTTTAACTTTGTTTTGGAAAACATAAAACTCATTTTGAATAGAATTTAAATATTTTCTATAGTTTTATGAAAATGTTTTCAAGTTTAAAATTTCTTGAATAAATTAAAGGTATTTTCCTTGTTAGTGATTTGGTAGCACCATCCATTTGTACCATATCGATACATAGCTCGATTTAAAAAATCGGATCAAAACTAATTCTTTTGATTCCCAAAAAATCCAGGGCATTACACTCGTTATTCTCTCTTTCCTCATTTTTTCCTCTATTGTTTTCGCTTTTCTTAGTAACCCAATGAAATAAACTTTTGTATAAGCCGTCAAAGGTGGATTATACCATCTAAGAAATATAGAGCTTGTGATACCCATAACCATAGTTTTTGCAAAAATAGAATATACATAGATTTTTATTAGACCAAGAAGTTCTTAAAAGCAGTTGGGTTTCCACAATAGCATTCTAGAATCACAATGGATAGCTCCATTACTTTCTTTTCTTCTTCTTCTTTTTTCATGGCTTCAATGTCGGGAAAAAAACAAATAGGTATAAAAATGGATGAAGTTAGGGCTTGTAAGAGTAAGAACAAATTTATTTGTTAATAAAATATAATAAATATAAATTAATTATGAAACAAAATACATGAAAAATATATGACAAATTTAATTAATTATACTAATTTGTCATTACTCCATTAACAATAATTAATGATTGAACGATTATTTTATAACAATCTAATAACATTAAGGATGATTCCGTAATTGAAAAAAAACATTGAAAGATAATTTTATAATGATTATTTATGCAATTTACCTTTTAAAAGGAAATTATAAAAAGATTTCAAAAGCTTTTGTAAAATAAACGCACACACCTAAGTTTATGGAAAATATGCATGTTTTACCATAATGTTGAGTAGGGGTAAGTGTTCGATTGAATCGAATCGAATGAAAAAATTTCGAGATGATTGAGTTGACGAATCTTATTTTATAATCCTAACTCTATTTGAAATTTTCTCGAATCAAATCGAGTGAGATGAAATTTAAATCAGACCGAATATATTTGTTTGAGTTAAATTAAAAAATGACTTTCGTGTTGTTTCAAAATCAATTAGGGATGAAACATCTTAAAAGTAGTTAATTAATTATTTTAAGCACAATTCTAAAATTTACTCAAAACAGGATCCAAATCCAAGTTGTTATTCCAACTTAAATAATAAGCAAAAAGTAAAGACATTGATACTTATCAACAAACTACAATAGTAAAAAGAATTATGGGGTTACCTTTCATTCTGAAAATTGAAGAAGACGATCGGGATTTCCTCGATTCAACTAGGGTCTTCGAATTTACATAAATTGACTAGCAAAAACAATATGCTAAACTAGTAAATTAAAAAAATTACTAAACTTTAAGTCTTGATTTCCATAATAAAATATAAGAAAAAAAATTAATGCAATGAACAAAGAAGTCAATTGCTGCTCTTCTGAGCAAATTTGCAATTTGTTAGTTCGTGAGTGAAAGAGGTAATAAGCTGAACCTATAACAATCCCACAAATCTAAAATAAAAGTAAAAGTGTTTTATAACCAAACCTGGACTGCTGGGTATGAGGTTAAGGAGATGCAAAAAAGTCGAGGTGAAGACTGAAGAGAACGGAGCAGCTAGAAGGAACACTAGTTTCGAAGATCCAAGGGCAGTTCGTTTTACAACAGCAACATCAACAACCTTTGCCACAACAACAAATTTTACAACAATGATATCAACAACACCCAGTAGCAATAGCTGTGGTGAGGGACGGAAACCGAAAACGGGTGAGGGATTTGCCTAACCTCATAAACTGATGAAGAAGAACTAAAGAAGGATGAAAATGGTGCGGTTGACCAGAGGAAGTAAAAGGATATGGGGAGAAAAATGTAAAATAATTATTAATTAAACTAAATAATATAAATTTAAAATTTAAAATAATATATTATGATATTCGATTTATTCGAATTATTTGAGTTAATCAAATTCAAAAATTCAACTCAACTTAAATTTGAAATTTAAAAATATTAAATTAATTTAAATAACTCGATTAACTCGATTCAAATAATTTAAAATTAGAATATTTTTTTTTGACTTTTTCCTATTTCACCCCTAATTTTGAGCAAACCCAGGCGCGTGTAATACATGGTATCTTAGGGACGCGTATCGTTTGGGTGTTGTGAATTGTGGTTCGTTTCATTGGGTACAAAATCCCAAGTTTCTCCGGCTCTTCCCTTTTAACTCCTTTCTGTTCCTCTCGTTCTTTTTCACCCACAAAAGAAAAATATGCTTATACTACAATTAACCATGCCTTCAAGTGCTCGTCTAGTTCACAGGCAATGAATCATGGGCCTTTTCCGGCGACTCTTTGGCGCCAAGAAGCCTGCCCAACAACGCCCCGACAAAGACAGGAGGCGTTGGAGCTTTACCAGATCTTCCCATCCCACGTCTTCGACTTCTCATCTTGATGCCCTTTCTGGTCCATGCAATGGCACATTGGATGCCAACAAGCGCGCCATAGCAGTAGCAGCCGCCACTGCTGCTGTAGCTGAGGCTGCTCTGGCTGCAGCGCATGCGGCGGCTGAGGTTGTTAGGCTGACAAGTGGTGGTGTTGGCAGCGCCGATGGGAGCAACCGACGCCTCCCACAAGAACTAGCGGCTGTTAAGATACAGTCCGCTTTTCGAGGTTATCTGGTTAGTATTTTCTTCTGTTCTAAATTTTATTTTATTCTTGCTTGAACTTTTTTATTACGTTGTCTAAATTGGGGCTTTAGGTTCATTTATTGCCGATGATGGCTAAGAATTCTTGTTAGTTATTTTCCTTAGTTTTTTCAACTGGAAACAGAGCTGTGGTTGGTATTCTTTTGAGCCCTCTTGCACCTTTATAAATTTCAAAAACACCTCGAAAAGCCCCCTTTTTTTAAAAAAAATATTTTTAGAGCTTAAAGATGCTTAGAAGGTTGCTTTGAGAGTGTATTTGGTACACCCATCTTGACAAAGGCTTCAACTGGGAATGGATGGTCCCATAAGAAGAAGAAGGAAACAAGAACAAAGAAAAAAAAAGCTGTGTTGAAAAGGGCCAGTAACGAACGCCGACAACGAAAGGTGGTCATTTCGCCATCAGGCTTTTCTTTCACAAGTAGCAACTCACCAGGGATGAGAAGCGATTCCCCGTTATCCTCTAAAACCATTCTAACCATCTTCACTGTCTTATTCGTCATTTCTCTCTCTCTCTTTATTTTTATTATTTAAAAGAAAAAAAAGTCCATTTATTCCTTCAAAATTGTAATGCCGTACGTGGAAGTCTTCCACACGTGTGTTCTACTTCATATTGAGTATGTGTGACGTCATGTGCTTCCTAGTGCGCTTTGGGTTTGCATATAAGATGCTGGTACTCTTCTATGAGACCGCATGTGGGTTTGCACGACTATATAAGTGAACTCACATCTAGAAAATACATGCATCTATCTACAATATCACATCCATGAATAATAACTATATCATATAAATACACAGTTTAACCCATTTGAAATACTCAACAGACTTGTTTGACTAAATTCATCTGGTCTTTCCCCTCATGTCTCCTACTGGTTTTTAAAGACTAGCAGTTAAAAGATTTAGAAGAATTCAGACAAAAATATTTCTGCCCAAATGGTTGTTCTATAGAAATTTTCGGCCAAAGTTGGTTGCTCGCTTTCTGAGACATCTCTCACTATTAACATGCAGGCTAGATAATGTTTATCTTCATATTCCACCAAAACTGAAATAATGCTTCCAACTCAGATGGCTACTTTTTATATGTTATAACATTAACTTTATCACTCATTATTAATTTTCCTTTGAAAGCTAGTTAGTTTTGGAATTTCTTTTAGATTCTATTCCTGTATTTTAAATTTGTCACCGGTTCAATGTTTATTGAGGTTTGAACTCATACATTAAAGTTATGCGAGACGAATATGCTCATTTTAATAAGTAGGGTCATGCCATCATACCCTTATTTTCACAGATATAGGGAAAAAAATGAAAAGTCATGAAGAAAAGAGAACAGCTAAAGTTTCTTTTCCATGCCTTGTGCATTCCCGGTGTTACATGCATGACTATTCACTGCATTTGGCCTCCTTCACGTTTTCCATATAACTGGAGTGTTCTTAGAGGAGAAGATATGAGATGAACACAGCTTGCAATAATTAATTGACAAAGTTACTTTGTTGAGATGCCTATTCATTAAACAATAGGGTTAAACTTTTTTGGAAAGCTGTAAAGTCTTGGTTAATACTAAAAAGAAATATTTAGTATGATCTCTAGGTGGGAGAGGCTGTTCTCTTTTCTGTTACTTCACTATAGATAATGATTTTATCAATTTGTCTGTTTCTTTTCCGGATTGATGTCGGTCTGGTATGAATAATTTTTTAGAATCTCTGGGCTAATGCATCATTACATGCTTTAGCTTCTGGCAGGACTAAAGAAATGTCAGTCTGTTGTTTTTCTTTCTTTTGTTTTTCTTGTGCAAAGATCTTACAAGGGTTATCATTCAGTCAATTGGTTGGTATTGAATGGTTTTGGATAGTCTCTTATGGAAATGATGCTGGATCTTTTACTTTTGCTGGCACTTGGTCTAGGCACGGAGGGCACTGAGGGCATTGAAAGCATTGGTGAAGCTTCAAGCACTGGTGAGAGGTCACGTTGTGAGGAAGCAAACAGCAGACATGCTCAGACGCATGCAAACATTGGTCAGACTTCAAGCTCGAGCCCGTGCTAGTCGTTCTTACATGACAAAATCTTTCTATTCAACCTGCAAGATATCCCATTCACGGCATGCTGTAAGCAGACCTCTACTCTTGTTGATGTTCAGTCACAATTTTAATTTCTCTATTCCCATATAAACATGATTTTGAAGGCGGTTTGTGTTAGGCTAAAAACATGGCATTTCGTCTGCTTTCTTTAAGCTCACATGATTTCTAAAGCACTAATGGATTAAAATATTGAGGGACCACTTGTTTTACCAAAACTTAAAGTTATGGTATCTTTATGGAGGACTTTATTTTGAACTTTATTGCATTGACTAAAGGCACTGTTTAAAGGACACGATTAAACCCACATAAACTTTTTTTCTTTTTTTTTGGCTTCCAAATTGCTTCTTCATAAAGAAAATTTGAGAATGAACATGGCATGTCATTGACCAAAGGCTTGAGTTTCAAGCATAAGGATCAACCCTAGCCTTATGCTGATCTAACTTGAAAATCTTTAAGTGGAGTTCGATTGCTATTAGTCTACAAAATTTGATTAGTTGTGGTCAAATGGATGACTGTCGTTCTGGTCTAGACAAAATTTACCGAGCTGAGTCTATAATTTGAATAGAAAGGAAGTTACCATTTCAGTGTAGTATAACTTACAGTAGGGAGGAATAGTATGTGAACTTACTGAGAATAACTTTTCTGTATGTTCACTCTGTTCGTTTCGTACTTTTTCCTACATATACTTGCAGGTCCATGCACATTCTTTAAAAGATGAATGCCAGCTTCATGTTTGTAGTACTAAATATGATGGGTCCTCAATCCTTAAGGTATTACTTAATTAGCAGTTTGGCACTGCAGATTCCAAAATTCTTCAGCTTTTTGATGCTAGGGTTGTTAGGGTAAACTAGATTCAGACATGAGTTGAAAGTCATAGGTATGGTTCCCTGATCAGTTGAGCACTGGACCTTACTCCATAACGAATTTAAGTGCACTGGCTATAAAATTGGATAGTCGTATCAGTCTCGAATTTTCCTTCTTTCTCATGCAGAGATGTGGTTCAAATTCAAACCTAATGGACACCATCAATCTAGAGAAAGCACGGATGGGTTCGAATTGGTTGGACAATTGGATGGAAGAAAGCTTAAGGAATAACCATAGAGATTCTCCGCTTATACATAGGCATGCTGATGATGCGAAGAGTGATAAAATCCTTGAAGTAGATACTTGGAAACCAAACTTGAACTGCCCACCATGTAATCGGAACTTTAGGACATCTCAGCATGGCTCAGCTTTTGATTATAACCAGAGCTACATGGCATATGGCTCCCCTAGAAAACAGTCAGGAAAAGGTTCGAATCAGATACCAGATAACTTTTCGGCAGAAGTTTTACCATTAAGCTCTCTGAAACATCCTGGAAGGAAAGATAAAGCAATTTTAAGGACTGCTGATATTGACAACAACCCACAAGTACTTTCTGCATCATCATCAAGACCTGGAAGTAGTGCTAGAAGAAGTCCTTTCGCAAAGAGAGAATGCTCATGGGGCTATTTAAGTGGATTTTCTGGTCACCCAAATTACATGGCTAATACGGAATCATTCCGGGCTAAGTACCGGTCTCAGAGTGCCCCAAGGCAGAGACTAGAGTTTGACAAGTATGGTTCTAACAGAAGAACCTTTCAGGGGTTGTGGGATTCAGAAAGAGATTCGGCTCAACATGTTGATTATAGGTACAGGTATAATCTAGCATCTGATTGCTTGAATAAGCTTGCTGGTGCCCACCAAGGGCAATGACCTCCCTTTTTATTTCCTCGTGTGTGATTAGGCACTGCTGTGCTGTGCTAGGGCTGTAATTAACTTACTGTGATGTTACGAACTTAGATCTACAGTGGTCTACAGGTCCGAAACAGCATGACACGACTGCCGTTTGCTGAACATGTTAAGCTTTGCAGTTCAGTTCCCACTCCGTGAATTTAGATTGCATTTTTGTATTATATAGTTGTGAAGCAGAACTCTTAACTTAATCCAGATGATTGGTTCGTGTCTTAATATTTTTACAATTTGGCATGGTTTTGTCATTATGTCTGTTATGGGATCACTTTCAAGTCGAAATTATTTTGAAAATAAATGAAAAAGAGCTTCAGTTCCCACAGTGCATTCACGGGGTTTAAATATATCCACCCATTAGCAGCTTCTCTCAATGGCCTCCTTGTTCTTGTCTGAAGTGGCTACATAACATGGTGATATGGATTTTGAACAGCAAGAACATTCCTTTTATCATCCACAACAAATCAAAGCGAAGCTAACAAGCGAAAGTGAAAGTGAAACTAGGGGTGAGCAAAATTTGATATGATTTGAAAAAAAAAAAATAATTTTGAGTTAATCGAATTGGGTTATTCGAATTATTCGAGTTAAATCGAATAAATAATTCGAGTTTTGAGATCATATCAAGTTGAATTGTGCAATTCAAATAACAAATTAGTGTGGATACTCTTTTGGTCCTGTCAAGTTTGAAAACGAGTGATAGCAAGATAAATTCGTATTTTTTATATATTTATTTTTGATTAATTATCAAATAAAATGTTATTAAATTTGAATTTTTCTTATGAGGAATGAAAATTCTTACAAAAAGGGGTTAAATTGGAACAAAAAGTAAAAAGGAAGGCTTGATTGAAAGATTGAAAATTCAAAAATGACTAAATAAAAATTGAAGGGTTGAAGATTTTTTTTAAAAGTGACTGGATAAAGATTGAAAATTTTTTTATATTATAACAACTCTATAATTAGTTTAAATTCTAGTTTAAATTTGATTTTTAAATTTAAAATTATTTAGTGATAACATTTAGGAAAAATTTAACTAAATTTTAGTACTAAAAGTGTGTATAAATACCTAGTGGTTACAACTAATTGAACACACTTAGCTTTTGGAATAATCAAACTCCTTATTTTCTTTCCCCTTCCCGCGTCACTCCTCTATTCTGTTCTTTCAATTTTTGTTATTTACTTTCAACCTTCTCTTGGTTTAATTACTTTTCAAGGCCCTTCCCTTTTCCATCTTCCACAATTCAACAAATCCATTTTCAAAACATGATTTTCTTCATGATTAACTAAACCTTTTTTAAAATGACGTTAAACAAAACGTAACCCATATTTATCTTTATTTACTTAATTTAATTTTGAATTTTTTAATACATTTTCTCACTTTATATTTCAGGTACACGAATTGCTCGAAGCAATAAAGTCTTTTGACAAAGACACGATCCGGCTACTAGAGAAAACGAGGGGAAACCACCTTCTACTGTTTGGATTAGAGGTGTATTGGATTAGAGGTGTAATGGAATAGAGGTGTAATAGCAAATCAACTGTTTGGTTGAATGTAATGAAATAGAGGCGTAATAGTAATCTTGTGTTTGGTTGAATGGAATAGAGGTGTAATAGCATAATGGAAAAAACTAAAATGACTAGAATACCCTTAGCATAAATTTATTTTGGTAAATGATTATTGTTATTGTTATTTAAATTTTAATAAGATTATTATTATCAATAATAAATAATTTAATCATATTTAAACATAATTATTATTAAATATATTAAATATATTATAATTAAAATATATAATTTAATAAAATTCTTAATAATTAATATTCTTATATGAATTTACTCAAATCATAATATATGATACTATAAAAGATAATTTGAAATGATTAATATTAAATCTATTTTAATTAAAATATATGATTTAATAAAATTTAAAATAATTATAACTAATAAATTATCTTATATGAATTTGTATAATTTAAAATAATTATTATTACATATAATTTAATAATAATATTAATTTCATAAAATTATTGATAATAATTTTTCTTATATGAATTTATACAATTTAAAATAATTAATATTAAATATAATTTAATAATGATATATAATTTCATAAAATTCTTAATAATAAAATGTTCTTATATGAATTTACTAAAATCAAAATATAACTTGAGAATTATATTCTGCATAAACATAATTAACTTATATTAAGAAAATGTTAGATGAAAATGAAATTCTACATCATAATCCATATGTTATATAGTTTTACAACATCAAAAAGTTTGAACGTCGATTTTACTTAATTAAACCAAAAAAAAAATAAAACTTTAATGAGAAAAAAATTCCAAAAAGATCTAACTCTACAAAAAGAAATAAAATATCCAACTGTTTTACTTAATTAATCAGATTGCTTTGCGTTGAGATCTTATTTATCTTTCAATTTCCAGAGCTAAAATGGATCAAGAGTGCTGAATTGAATTCCTCGTTCATGAAAAGTATAGCAGAGATTACTGAAGTTACCAAAAACAATTAAATTAAAATACAGTATTTAAAACAAATGGCGACAATAGATCAAACGATGCCATTACCTATTAAGTGCTTAAAGAACACCATATCCCTCAGAAAACAATACATTAGAAAAACTAGAATTCCATACTGTCTTAAAAAGTTCCCAACAACATGACATGACATGAAATGAATAAACACCATTTAGAAAAGAGATGATCCCTTCCCTTTCTTGTCGCCACCAATTTCAAAATGCTTGCACCTCTGCAACAACACAAGACACAAACACCAACACATTAGCTCATCAAGCAAACACATTGGTCAACAAAGGGTTTTTCTTAATGCACAAACCTTGATTGGATGCTGGGATACATGCTTGCAACCCTGGCATTGCAGCCTCAGCACAATCTTCTTGGTGGTCTTGGCCTATTCAAACCATACAATGCCATTAATATTATATAACATGCTAGGAGTCTTGAGAAATAGCAATGATCAGAATGAAAAAATGAGTTAACACTCCTTACTAACTAGTACCAGAAGATGCAGCATAAGATATTAGATCCTCTCTCGGTGTATCGAGAAATAGCAATAACTAAACATCCTTTACTAACTAGTATCAGAAGATTCAACATAAGAATTCTAGATATTTTGGTTATATAACTAAACACCGAGCAAGATATAAAAGATAAGTGAAGAGGAATTACCTTCTTGTGGAACACTAGTTTGGTCTGACCACCATAACCTGATTTTTTTAAGCAAATTTCTACCGCATTTTTAATGCCAATTTGATGTTCTTAACCAACTGCCATTAAACATTTACAAGAAAAAGAGAGAGTCGGCTGTTAATTAATAATAACCAATTAAATAATCATGCAGAGCTTAGTTACGCAATATTTATTGCGTCATTAGGGAATATATTGACCTAAGCAAACCTTGTATTCATCAAGCTAAGGCAGAAGATATCTATGCATTAATTTCAACCCCATAGTGAGGCATTGAAAAGGTTCTGAGCATGTTAACAGATTGATTTGATTATTGATGCAAGAACGAAAATGATAAGAATCGGGTTGAAAAACAGGTAGTATAATCCATGAACAAGCAACAGAATGTGAATCCCATGCTGCGAAATGTAATAAGGCCATGTTTTTGCATGGGATAAGCAAACCAGATAGCATACATAAACCTTAAGACATAACATTGCAACAAAGGATAATCATCTAGGCCTATTGAACAGAGGTTTGATTCTACAAGAATGAACATGGTGCAGCTTTACGACAAAAACTTGATTGCGATTTCAAGCTGCATATAAAGCAAGCAAAGAAGCAGAATTGGGTTCTAATTGACCATAGTGCAGTGTCATAGTGAACATGTAGAAAGCTTCATAGCTTCCAACTTCATCTGGGTTCGAAAATTAACAGCCTATTGAAAAAAACATGCCTAATATGCCACAAAAGTGAGAACCCTATAGGCCTAGACTAAGGTCATGCAACTAAAAGCTGCAATAGAAGAAGCTGAAACCTATACTAGATGATAAGATAAAACCGATATACGATTTGTACGAGCAACGGTATAAACAAGTCATCAAGTGAAAGCATTACAAATTGTTCTCTATCAGCAGACATGAAAACTTGCTCTAATGAAAGCATTGTTGCAAACGGTTTAAACACGAAAATAGAATATTCGTTGCAACCCCATGGTACAAATATGTTTCAAACAAAACCGAATAGTAAACGGGGAACAGATTCTGTCTTGCAATGAACATGTAAGGCATATATCGAATCGACGTAAACGACATAATGTATGAATTATGATACAATATTGTGACAGCCCAAAATTGACCCTAGTCGGGAAGTGGTTTTGGGACCGCTAAACCGAGTCACCGAAAGGTTTGAATGTGATGTTTATTGTCTAGAATATGTAATCATAAATGTGTGAAAATTTCAAGCTTCGATTTAGTCGATTGCATGTGAATTTAGTCAATAGGACTTATATGAGAAAATTTTAAAATGTGATAGGTCAATGCATGATGACCTATTAGTGCATGTGGAAGAAAAATGGGACTTGCATGTCAAATTCCCCCTCCCTAATATGTAGTGGCCGGCCATGCTATGGGTGGAAACATGTCACCAACATGTTGTGTTAGTGATGTATGGTAAGGAAAATAAAATAATAAGCATGATAATTAAATAATGAAAGGAAGGGTGATGAAAAAAAAAAGAAAAAAAATAATAATGGTCTCATGCATACACCCCATTGCCGTGAGCTAAAGGAAGGAAAAGAAAGGTTTTGTTCATCCTTTTTCAACCTCTTTTGACCGAAAATCCTAAGGAAGAGGATTAGGAGGAAGTTTGGCCATGCATGTAACTAGATTGAGGTATGTTTAATGTTATTCTTTGAGATTCATGTATATTTTAAGTTGTAAGTTCAAAATCTACCTAGCCATGGTTCAAACTTTGTTAAATGATGGAGATGACATTCGGCCATGAATGTTACGTTCTTGGTTGGTATTTTGATGTCTTTGGTGATGAGGTAAGGAGATGGTTGACTTTGGGTGTTTAATAAAAGGGTTTGGATGTGAGAGTGTGTGAGAAGTAGAAATGAGGAGTCTTAGCAACTCCATGAAGGTTCGGCCATGGTAGTTTGAGGATTAGAGATTTTATTTCTTGTTAAAAATTTGATGAATCCTAGTGTGTGAAGTGTTTGAACCAACTAAGGATTAATAGATGCATGGGTACAAAGTAGGAAGAATCGGCTACTATGGTTGACACCAATGCCGAATGTAAAGATGTTATAGTAAATAATGTATGTGATTTGAGTTGATAATGTGAAAAAGGATAATTAGATGTATTATAAATGATATAAAGATTTTAGAAATTATTTTGGTTAGGTGTGTGTATGATTAAGTATATTCGGCAATATACTTAAAGTGAGTACTTGATATTATATGGGAGTATGTATATTCGGCCACATGAGTAAATATATATATGATGTTAAATTTGATTATGTATAATGGGCATTAAGATGTGGAACTTAAGAAATGTAGTCATATGTGGAATTACATGATGCTATAGTTGACATTGTACACACATACATCCATTCGGCCATCAACATGAGTAATTAGTGAGGATGGTTGCCGAATATACAAACATACATAAGCATGTGTAATTGAATTATGAATGTTTAACAAGATGGTTAAACTAGTGAATTATTGATTAAGCTCAAGGAGCTAAAGGAGGAGAATCAAGCAAAGGCAAAGAAAAGATCACTGAGTAGCCGAGTTGGAACCGTCTTACCCAACACAAGGTAAGTCATTAAGCATGTAGTTGGTATTATTTCAAATGGTCATAATGTTTATGTATTGATGCTGAATGGAATGAATAAATATACATATATATATGCATGTACGTATGTGATGATGAAATTGTTGAATGAAAAGAAAAGAGGTAAGATGTACTGAGTTGTTGATCTCGGCACTAAACGTGCGGGTATAACCATTTATGACCATGAGATTGGCGCTAAGTGCGCGGGATTAAATTGTACAGCACTAAGTGTGCGATTTGACTATGTTGCACTAAGTGTGCGAAATGAATATGATGCACTAAGTGTGCGAATTGACCATGCGGCACTAAGTGTGCGAGTTTGACTATGTAGCACTAAGTGTGCGATTTGATTACGTAGCACTAAGTGTGCGAGTTGATTATATAGCACTGAGTGTGCAGACTCAATATACATTCGTGAATCATTATGGACACTATGTGTGCGACACTATTGAGTCGATCGCGGACAGCGGATCGGGTAAGTGTCTTGAGTACATGGCTAATAGGTGCTATGCTTATACTTGGTGTTGAGCTCGGTAAGTTTGAACCTATGTGACAAATATACTTGAAGTCGTACATAAAATTTATCGTAGGATGGGTGAAAGGCCGTTTAGTCATTTGATTGTAACGAAAATAAATTGATTTATGAAAATGCTTCAATGTCCTATTGATGAGTATATGGAATGTGAATGCATGAATTGATATGAAACTGAATCGATAGGTTGGAGAAACTATGGTATGGTTCGGTATGGATGGAGTAAATTGCCTCGTTCCATTTTGTTTCCTCTTGTGATAATGTTATTGATGGATGGTAGTGCATTGCTTATGACTTACTGAGTTATAAACTCACTCGGTGTTTCCTTGTCACCCATTATAGGTTGCTTGGACTCATCTATTTTTGCGGGGTCAGGCCGTCATCGAAGTCATCACACCGGATAGCAAGTTTTGGTACTTTCTTCTTAGTTGGCTTAGAAGAACATTTTGGCATGTATAGGCTATTACGTTGTGTTTGAACTTTGGCATGTAAACTTTAAGCCATGCGAAAATGGCACGAATGTTCGATTGAGTTGGATCAAGGGTAGGCATGAAATGGACCTAGTTACTTTCGTAACAGATGCTGGCAGCAGCAGTGTCATGAGATTGAAAAATCACTAAAAATAGTAGGAGTGGAATTAATTGATGAATAAATTATGTAATCGAAGCTCGATGAGTCTGTTTTCATGAGGAAGTAACGAAAAGATCATATGGGCAGTATATTAAGAGATAATCAGATTTTTGTGGGACAGGGCCAGAACGGTTTCTGGATTCCCTGCTCCGACTTTGGAAATTCATTATAAATTAACCAGAGATAATTAGGGGTCGTACCATATATGTACAGATTCCTCTCTGAGTCTAGTTTTCATAGAAACAAACGGAATCAGTATTGAAGCCCCGTGCAGGGAGATATCCAAGTCGTAATGGGCAAAGGTCAGTGTAGTCGACCCCTGCAACATGGGAGACTTTGACTAATAAACTGTACTAATTGGCCCGACCAAAAATTCTAGAAAAAAATACATAGATGGGCACATGAGTCTAGTTTCTAGGAAAAATTACGAAACTGATTTTCGAGTTACGAAACTCAAGATATGATTTCTAAAACGACTAGTACACAGATTGGGCAGTGTCTAGAAAATAAATTTTATAAGGGGTTAAAGTCAGTTAACACCTCGTGTTCGACTCCGGTGTCGGTTTCGGGTTCGGGGTGTTACAAATATAACAAAGGATAAGCAAAACAAATGATAACCAAAGTAACATGAATACAAACAAGCAAAATAGAAGCAATTCATTCAAACTTAAATGGAAATAATTTAGCATTTATCATCTATGCTAGTTGATCAAATGGAAATAATTTAGCATGTCAGAGGAGAGGACCTAACATTCTTTAGGGCCTAAGATGAAACTTAAATGATATATGACTATGCATGCCAGGAATTTTAACATTATTTCTACTTTTATGTTACTAAAACCTTGTCCCTCAGAGAATTTTGCTCTTTTGATCAGGTGACGAAAAGCAAATTAGATCAGTCCCAGCCTTTAGAAGAAAATTCTAACTCAATTTCAAATAATGGAATGAACTAAATCGAAATTTTAAACTAAATAAATTAAAAACACTAATCGGGAAACATAGATAAACATCTGAAGAGTAGAAATTAAAGGAAAGGAGACAAGGTATTCTCACTGGTAGTAGAGGCGCAGGCGGCGGTGCTGGAAGTTCAAATCTGTGAAAGTGATGAAATTTTTGGGTCCTGATAAAATAAAGAGCAAAAACGTATGAGAAGATGGAGTTGAGGGCAAAAATCAGTTTTAAGTTTACCTCTTGCAGCGACTGAGAAACAGTAGCGGGAAGGGAGGGCAGAAAAAGATTACCTCTCTTCCCGCTACTGTTTCTCAGTCGCTGCAAGAAGCGGAAGAATGGTGAAGCCCTTTAGCTGGAAGAAGATGTGAAAACGTGAAGGTGAATCGATTTGGCTTGATTTGAGGATATGAAATCGACGGGAAATTTTTGGGGAGAAGAAGGCAGGCTATTTTGGTCTCAAAATTAAAGAACAAAACGGTGAATAGCTTTTACAAACTAAAAGTCAGGAATACCTATTACAGCTGCTGAGGGAATAGGCAAGGAATAGCAAAACCTCCGATTTGGTAAACGGTGAACCAAACAGCGTATTGGGTGGGGCCACCGAATCGGGGTGTAATGGATTAGCCATTACACCCAACCAAACATGCTCTTAGCTTTTGGAATAATCAAACTCCTTATTTTCTTTCCCCTTCCCGCGTCACTCCTCTATTCTGTTCTTTCAATTTTTGTTATTTACTTTCAACCTTCTCTTGGTTTAATTACTTTTCAAGGCCCTTCCCTTTTCCATCTTCCACAATTCAACAAATCCATTTTCAAAACATGATTTTCTTCATGATTAACTAAACCTTTTTTAAAATGATGTTAAACAAAACGTAACCCATATTTATCTTTATTTACTTAATTTAATTTTGAATTTTTTAATACATTTTCTCGCTTTATATTTCAGGTACACGAATTGCTCGAAGCAATAAAGTCTTTTGACGAAGACACGATCCGGCTACTAGAGAAAACGAGGGGAAACCACCTTCTACTGTAGATGAACGACTTCATCGCATTGAAGCTCGCCTCGAAACAATGAAAGCCAACATCTCAAGCATTCTCAACATGCTACAAAGTGATCCCTCCCATCGTCTTCCGACCCATTGAATATACACGGGGAGTACACTTGACCCTTCTATTTATCATTATTTTAATTTGTACATTGGGCAATGCGGGCTAAGTAGGGGGTTCGTAGGATCGTGCCATACTTTCTTTTTGCATGTGTTTTGCTAAGAATAATTTCTTAATTCGTTTCAGAAATAAACCTCTAATTCTTATGTTTAGTTTATTTAAATAAGTGGTGAATCATGAATAACTATTGCTAGCTTGATCAATGAATATTTTGTAGAATTGAAAATGTGATGCCTTAGTCAATATTTCATGAAAATTGTTGGTTTTGTTGAACTTGCCTAATGAAAGTACTCAGTTAAAAAAAAGTTTGCTAATAGCTTGGTTAAGAGTGAAGATTCGGAAATGTGACCAAGTTGAGTAACCGGGATGAGGTGCTTGGGTTGTCATCTCATTTCGCGTTAAAAGGTTTGGTGACAAGCCGAAGCTTGTAACATTCCGCTAATTGAGCTACCTTAAAATAAATCAATTAGGGCATATGAAATTGAGTAACCGGGATGAGGTGCTTGGGTTGCCATCTCATTTCGCGTCAAAAGGTTTGATTATGTCTTGAATTCGTTAAAAATAAATAAAGAGAATGTGTCGGGTTGAGTAACCAAGGTGAGGTGCTTGGTTGTTATCTCACTTCGCGTCAAAAGACTTGACTACGTTTGAAAAAAAAATGTATATAGATATAAATAAAAATATATATTGGGTATGACCGTTCCGCATGTTTGATTGAGCCTAAATTTAGTGAAATAGTTGAGTTTGACATACTGCTTGAGATTTTATACCATGCTTATTATTGAGATTAGCAATTGTTTATTTTTCATTCACCTAATTGTTTGATGTATGCTTGACTAGGAAAGGAGGTTTTGATTTTGAAGTGGATTGACAAATTATTTTTAGTGGATATCATGCTCGAGGACAAGCATCGGCTAAGTATGGGGAATTTGATAGCAAGATAAATTCGTATTTTTTTATATATTTATTTTTGGCTAATTATCAAATAAAATGTTATTAAATTTAGATTTTTCTTATCAGGAATGAAGTTGGTGTGCTGAATTCAAAGTCTTACTAATAGGGGCTAAATTGGAACAAAAGCAAAAAGTAGGGCTTGATTGAAAAATTGAAGATTTAAAGATGACTGGATAAAGATTGAAGGGTTGAAGATTTTTTTTAAAAGTGGTTGGATAAAGATTGAAAGATTTTTTATATTGTTACAACTCTGTAATTAGTTTAAATTCTAGTTTAAATTTGATTTTTAAATTTAGAATTATTTAGTGATAATATTTAGGAAAAATCTAGCTAAATTTGACCACTAAAAGTGTGTATAAATACCTAGTGGCTACAACCAATTGAACATACTTGGCTTTTGGAATAATCAAATTCCTTATTTTCTTTCCCTTTCCTGTGTCACTCCTTTATTCTATTCTTTCATTTTTTTTTACTTTTAACCTTCTCTTAGTTTAATTACTTTTCAAGGCCCTTTCCCTTTCCATCTTCCACAATTCAACAAATCCATTTTCAAAGCATGATTTTCTTCATGATTAACTAAACCCTTTTTAGCTTTAGTCCAAAAATTGCTCTAAAAAAACAATCAGAAGATACGAACCCACTCAAAAAGCCTCTCAGCGCAATATTTTCTATCTCTCCGATATATGGGATAATACAAATTCGCCCCTTAAAGTTGATTCAGCTTTGATTCAAAAAGTGCACGTTGGGTTGGAGTTGTTTGGTGTACAGTTGGGAAGATGAATTGGTCGTGCTATGTTTGAATTCTCGTGAAAAAATTGGTGTGTCTAGGTGGGAAAAGCCAGTTCGATTCTGTCAAGAGAGATAGAGATCAGATTTAAACTACCCACGCGGTTGAGGTTGTTGATTCGAGTTGGGCTTTTTAGATCGCAAAACTGTTTAAATTTTAAATTGCAAACATGTGTATCGCAGTTAGAAATTTGGCAAAAGTCAGTTTGTAGGTCGTACTGAGATTAAATATATAAGGAAAAAAATGGCGGTCGGGACGTTCTTGGTCGCTATAACCAGCTTATTGCTTGAAAGGGAAAATCTATTTCCAGAATTGATTCAAGATTGGAGTACACCGAGGATAAGGTTAAGCTAAAAAAAATTATTTATCCTTTTATTTTATTTTCTTAAATTTATTTTTGCATTTTTGAACATATTTTTATTTTATTTTTCGTATTTCCTTATTTTATTATCTTAATCAATTTAAACCCCCATTTTTTATTTTCAGCATTTCTACACATAAGTCGTGGGCACGACTGTGACCGCGACAACGATTCTGGTCATGAAAAAAGACGAAATTAGATAAGCAGTCCCTGTGGATTCAACCCTACTGCTTTATACTGCTAATTATTGTTATTTGTTGTAGGAATTTATATTTGGTGGTTTCAACGCCCATCAATGAGCAAATCTGTATCTATCAATAAAAATTTTTAAAAAAATTCAAAATAATTTTCAAATTTTCAAAATTCAAAATATTTATAAAATTTTATATTTTTTTAAAGAAATTATAAAAATTTCAAAAAATATATAAAAAGGGTTAAAAAGTAAAATTTTCTAGAATAATAATTTTGGGAACTTACCTAAGTTAATTAATGATTTAGGAAGTATTTTTTTTTATTTTGCTTTTAAAAGTTTTCAAATATATATTGTTTCAAATTTATATGCTATAATATGTAATTAGTTACACTGTAAGAAGATTTTAATTTGACATGTTTAATTTTTTAATTTCACTCGATTCAACTCGACTTGACTTAAATTTCATTTCACTTGATTCAAAAAGAATTCAAATTGAGTTAGGATGATAAAATATGACTCACCAATTCGATTAACTTAAAATGTTTTCACTTGATTTGATTCAACGTTACCTAAACGAAAACTCCAATTTTGAAAACTAAAGGCAGTGAATCATACTAACGATTTTGTAAAACCAGATGACATAAAATACCCATGAAGATGGAGCCATAGGACAGAAGATGACCCACAACTTTGAATGTGATATTATGGCATGGTCGCCCTCTGATTACAGGTTGTCAACCACAATCAAAAGGTGAAAAAGGGCATGTAATCCTTGCTAATTCACCGTTAAACTTTTCAAAGTCAATGATAAATAATGAACATGGATATAATAAATGTTGTTCATCTTAATCCAAAGTTCAAATCTGAAAAAACAATGCTAGTGCTTTACCTTTTAATATTTATATCATTATTTTAAGTCTAATCAATTTAGTTATGCAATGAATATATAAGTTGAAAAATATGGATAGTATAAAAGAGTGCTTGAGGGAGTGCTCGTTTCCTGAATAATTACGATAGTTTATGCAATTTGTATATTTGTACTGTTGACAATTTATTAAAATAGAATATGAGGTATGTTGATTATATGAATTGCATCTAATCTATCAATGAAGATTATATCACTAAGGGAAACATAATTGGAAGATCGGATCGGATCAGATCAGATCAGATCAGTTTTATTTAAGTCCTTGGATTGTGGATGTCGAAACTATTATTTTTGAAAAACAAAATTTTTAGGTTGTCGACTTTTAAAAAATAAAAATTGGGAGTCGCCACCAATCTTTTATTAAGGTGTGATTGGGTCACCTAAAATGATTTTGGTTTACGAATTTTAGAAAAAACGGGTCCGGGAGTCAGTTACGTACGAGGAAGGATTAGCACCCTCGTAACGCCCAAAATTGGTACCTAATTAATTAATTAGTGTCTTAAGGTCGAAAATTTTAAAAATATAATCTTTAAAAACTTAAAACGTTACGTATTAAGACCCTTCTCATTTCAGAGAAGAAAAATGCCACACCCAATGCGTTAGGGCACAATATTCTAATTTTCTCCAAAATGAATTAGGTCAGAATACTCGTATAATGAAAATATTAAAAGAATATCCATTTATCAAAGATTTAAGAAATCGCGTCCCAATACGTTAGGGCACAATTCCTTTAAAATCCCAAACTCGGAATATTTCATTTATTCTTTTTTAGAAAAAATATTCATTTCGAGAAATCAATGCGTCACATCCAATACGTTAGGACACAACGTGTTGAATTCCCAATAATGAGTTCTTATTTTTTTGATTAAAGAGAAATGCTCGATTCTTAGATTTAACGAAGAAAATAGGAACCCAACATGTTAGGGCTCGATTCCCTTGAAAATCCTAAATACGAGCATTATCTCGATCTTGGAAATATTCTATTTTTAAATTTGAGTAAAAGATGATGTCATGTTATACTATACATACAAATGCTATAATAATAAATACATTAATGGCATAAAAATAATATAAACAAATAAATAAACGAAATAAAAAGTAATAATCCATGTCATGCAAAATATTAAATGTAAACACAATTATACCATGAATAAGGAAAGCAAAATAAATAAAAATCAGAAGACATATAATATACACATGGAAATTATGAAGATTAAAAATATACATACAATTTACAAATAAATTTTGGGCTATGAAACTTATACATATATGATGCATTTGTGAAAATAAAAGGAAAAATATAAATTATAAAGTGTATAAAAAAACAAATATTTGCATTTTAAAAAAATAAATATATATTCATATATATATTGGTTAAAAATATTAATATGTATACATACTAAAATAAATATATACATATAGGTTATAAAAAATAATTACATATAAATAAAAAAATAAAATAATTATATTATACTACAAAAAATAAATATGCGTATATGAAAAATATATATACATATATTTTTAAAAAAAAAAACAAAATATAAAAAAAAGAATAAAAAAACTAATTAATAAAAAATAAAGAAAATGAAAAAAGACTAATTTGAACTGTAAATAAAAACTCTGAGGCAAATCTATACATAAATGGAATTGAAGGACCAAATTGAACGCGCATATTACATGGAGGGACCGGAAGGGAAATTTTCCCTATTTCCCTAAACGGCGTCGTCCAATCAGGATCGAATTGAAATCGAAAATAAATAAAGGGGTAAATTTAAAAATAAAAAAACTTAATTACAAAAACATTAAAAGGCGGAGGGGCTAAATAAATAAATAAATAAAATTTGCAGTGGTATCACCTTCTCTCTTTTTTAAAATCGTAAATAAGTAAAAAATAATCGAAAGAAAAAAAAGTATGCCACCTTTAAAAAACTGTCAATCGTTCTCTTTTTTTATTTCTCCATCTTTTCTTTCTTAACAATGAAGGGAGAGGCTTATATTTATAGTTGAGCCTCCCAAAATCCAACGGTACAGATCAATTACATCAACGGCTAAGATTAAAGGGTATCTACAAATTAAATCTTTAAGATTACAAAATCATATCTTCTAAGATTGTATATATCATATCTAAGATTGCATATATCATATCTAAGATTGCATATCATATCTAAGATTGTATATCCTCGAAAATTATGTTTCCATATGTGAGCCCGGGCTAAAATTGGGTATTACAGCTGCCCCTCTTTGCTCGTTATCGTGTAACAGGAACGGAGCAAAGACTTTAGAAATGGCCAATTTTTGCTCGGTCACGCTGGATCTTGTTGCTCTTCTTCTTCAAGCAGCCACATCCATCCTACTGCATCTTCAGAGGTATAGGAATTCGTGCTTCAATCTACTCCACTGCAACTTCAGGGAGATAAGACTTGTAGCTTTAATCTGCTCCACTACCACTTCAGGAGGATAAGACTTGTTGGCTTAAATCTGCTTCCCACTATCTAGGAAAGATAAGATTTGCCGTCTTCGATCTGCTCCACTACTGCTTAGGGAGATAAGATCTACAATCTTCAACCTACTCCGCTGCTGCTCATGGAGACAAGGCTTGGTGGCTTAAATCTGCTTCCCACTATCTTGGAAAGATAAGATTTGCCATCTTTGTTCTGCTCCACTACTGCTTAGGGAGATAAGATCTACAATCTTCAACCTACTCCGCTGCTACTCAGGGAGACAAGGCTTGGTGGCTTAAATTTGCTTCCCACTATCTTGGAAAGATAAGATTTACCGTCCTCGATCTACTCCACTACTGCTTAGGGAGATAAGATCTACGATCTCAACCTACTCCGCTGTTGCTCAGGGAGACAAGGCTTAGTGTTTCACCGGTTTGTTCTTTGGGAAACATGACCTGTATAATTCATTTTATAAACCTAATTATGCCTAGTGATTAGGATGTTATGATCAGAATGAGTCAAATGCTCCTAACTAAGTATGTATGAATGATGTTTGCATGAATGCAAAATGTCATTTTTTCATTTCTTTTATATAACGATCTTTCTTTATCGCTTAAGTTATCATTGCTCGACATTTATTAAGGTTTTATCACTGACGCGCTATAATGCCTTCGCTCAGCTGACGTCTTTATTTAGTCAGATTGCCCCCACTGTAAACCTCAAAGTTCAATCCACTAGGACGCAAAATTTGTACCATCATTTTCCCACTGTAACCCGAGGGTGGATATATATAGCTTTTCTTCAATCCTCTCCTGTCACAATTCAAGGATACAGGATCTAAATCTTTCTAGTCTTTTACACCATTCCCAGGGTATCATACCAAAGGCTCATGCACAAATGAAGGCTTTCTTCCTCGAGGAAACCTTTTCCTATTGTCTGGTGATCATTATTTGCTTATTTATCCACATGACATCTTGTCATTTTGTTCAATGTTTTTGACAACAAAATCCAAAGAGAAAGTCCTAATTTAGACTCCTCCTTTTTCAGATTTTCAACCTTAAACATGGTGCGTTCTAAACAATAGTCCTGTTTCAGGTTCCTATATTATCTGGAAACTTCCAGAGTAATATGCAAAACTTCCATTGTGAAAGTTTTATTAGTCCATTAATCATTATTCCGATGCAACATGCTTGCAAAAAGGTCATAACAATGGATAAGAATAAAGTTGGTTCTGAGCATAGCTCGAAAGGAATAAATTATCAACAATAATTAAGAAGGATAACAAAGAAATCAATTGGGAATATGTATATTAGAAATGAATGAAGTATTCAATATAAATATTATGAAAATTGGGTGCCCCAGATATCGCAGCTTGAATTTCTCTGTACAAACTTTCTGAAGACCCTTCTGAGTTTGACATGTGTTTGAGAGATCTACAGTACTCTGTCGATGCCTCAAGATGTTGTCTACTCTTTTCCGTTGGTTCGGGTATAACTAGATCACCACATGCCCCCATCTGGTCAAAATTTGAACTGCTCTGATCACCTCTTGCCCCATTCTAATCAATATTTGAGTCGCCCTTTTCGGGTTTTCAACTCAAATCCCCTTTGGTCTCAAGGCGCCCTTTGCGGGTTTTCACCTTGGCCTCTCCATTTTCTTTCTTCTTTTCTTTTTCTTTTTCTTTTTAAAATAATTTTGATTGAATCTGAACTCATAGGATTAGGCATGTCCTTGTTATCCCTTCTGATCAAAATTGACATTTTTCCAGATAAGGCCTTCAACATAAGGCCCTTCCCATCTTGGATAAAATTCTTTTTGTATGGGAAAGATCCTCGTCAATACCAGGTCCTTCTCAAGGAGTTCTCTAGGGCGGACCTTTTTTGTGAGCTCGCATCATTTTCTTTTGGCGCATTTGACCATGATGGATAACTTTGAACATTCCTCTTCAATTAGATCTAAAAACTCAGAGTGAAAGAATCTTGTCTTCAATAGGCAAAACCACGATGGGCCCAAGAGAAAGTTATTGCCCCGGTAGAGTTTTTTTTTGCCATCTTTTCTTTGGGCAATATGGCATTAATCGTGAACAGACTACAAACTTTTGATATTGTACTGTTGTTCAAATTTAGTACATTGTTAGATATGATCCTTTTGCCGTTCCATATGATTCTTCAAGAATTGACATACGAAGTAGCTTCCACACATTTAGTAAAGTAATTGACGATCACGAAGATGAAATGATGACCGTCAGATTCTTTTGGCGAGATTGACCAAATGACCTTCATGCCCCACATAAGGAGAAGTCAAGTATCCTGATAATTCTTTGTAGGGTGAGATCCATTTTCCGACTTGTTCTACCATCCTTAACAGGTCCAGAAATAGGCTACGATCTATGACATCTTCAAAGTTATGAGATCCCTATAAACACATGTCTCGCTCAGAAGGAGATTCTGAGTCAGTAGCAGTGTCACTCATGTCATTGATATCTGAGGACCCATAGTAATTGTAAAAGAATGTACAAAAGAATGTGTGAATTTACGAATGATTATTTGTACAATATAATTATGAACGAAAGAATGATGTGGAAGAAAATCCAAAAGAATGAAAGAATAATTACTCGCAAAGAATGAAAGAATATTGGCTCAAATGCAAAGATGTATTTTATTAGAATAATGATGTTCAGACATGAGCCTATTTCACAAAGGAATTCCTATCGTTTTTAGGCGAAAAACAACAAGAATGTTCTGAACATTACTCTAAACAAGCTCTAAAGACTACAGAGACTTCTTCCGCAATCCAATTACTTAGAACACTCCCATATTTTATAAGGGCAGACATCTAATAAGGTCCCTTTTCAATTGTGTCTTCGTATGTGAACACTTCTCAACACCTATTTATATATTGCATTCATACCATTATCAATCATGATTGGGTAGCAAATTTCCTACATTAGATGAGTCATCAAACTTGACAATACCCATGTTAATGAATTTTTCAATTAGCTTTTTGAAGGCAATGCAATTCTCTATTGAGTGCCCCGTAATTCCCGCATGATAATCGTATTGTGCACCTGCGTCGTACCATTTAGGATACAGAGGCTGTGGAGGCTTCACATGTAAAGGAGGAACAACATGTGCATCGAATATGCTTTGATACAACTCCTTGTACGGCATTGGAATTGGCATGAACTGGAGTTTTTCAGTACCTGGCTTCATATATGATTCTTGCTTTAAATGGCCTTGATGTCTGGTAGTTTCTGTCTTTAGCCAGCCCACAGCGATTGGTCTTGAGTGGCCCTTGTTATATCTGCCTTCATTTGTCCCCTTATTCCCTTTCTTCCTTGAGGCTTTTATAGTACCTGGGTGCTCTACCTTCGCCTGTTTTATTTCTAATGAATTGTCAAGAGCAACAGGATTGGATTTTGAGTCTGTCAGGCGATACACTGGTGTCGATGTACCAGTCAAATATTGTCGGGATCTTATAGGAAAGAGTGCCTCTTGTGGACATGTGTCTGGTTGGGCCTGAACACTTATCAAGGTAAAATCTAGGGAATATATAGGGTCTTCATTATCATCCCCAAAGTGAGCCGCTGGGCTTTTCCCTTTACCCCATAACTGGGTTAGCTGGCTCATATTTATTTGGAATTCTAGCATCTGATTCCTCATTTCTTGTTGAAATTCAGTCAATTGCTCTTGCATCTGTATTTGCATTTGCTCTATTCTCTCCAATCTTTGGTCTATGCCTCCTGACTTTGCTCGGGTACTATAACGGTGTTCGGTTGATTGGTTGGTTTCCAGATTAACTGAGGAGTGACTTAAATTAATTAGAATCTTTTAATGTTTTTAAATGCATATGAAGTAATGCAATGCATGAATGCAAAAAGACATCAATTTTGATTCAATTCCATATAAGAAAACCTTACTAGAAAGAAAATTTCTTTACATAAAGCGAATTACAAATAAGACTTTACCCTAGTACCCAGAACTCTAATCTTCCTAAGTAACAAAGCTAATTCTTGCCCCCGATCCGATTCTAATTCATACTTCACACTCAGCATGTCAGCCTGTACTGCTAAAGTCTGAACGTAATCAGCTACTTCTCGAATCTGGACCACAGCTTCCTCCATGAGATGATCTCTGCTCCTAACTTGACTCTGAAAGTGGTGAAGCTGTCCATTATTACGACTTTCGTTTGCTTTTAAGTGCTTGATCTGAATCTCACAATTTTGCAACACCGTCTCTAGCTCTTCAATTCTTTTCTTCATTTCGTCAATCTTGCTCAAGCTTGCTTTCAATTCTATCGTAGAGTTTCGACTTCGATACTGACGAAGAGATCTTTCCAACACAACCACCCTATCCTTTAATTCGCCCTTTTCCTTCTGGCTTTCTGACAAATTCTTTTCTAAAGCCTCATTTCGCCTTTGCATCTCTTGAAATCTCTGTTCCCATCTATCGGCCTTGTCCTTTTCTTCTTGGATTTCTGCTCGCCACTGTTCTGACGTCTTTCCCAGCCCAGCGGTTCTTATTGACAAACGCAACTTTTTATAATCCGTCTTTAAACTGCCCAGTTCCTTATCAGCCTTGTTTTTCTCTTTCTTCAACCTCTCATTCTCAAGCTTCTGAACGTCTATGTCCAAACTCAAGTTTGTCTTTCCTCCTTCATTTGCTCTATCATTTTCTCCAAATCCGCGTTCTTCCTCTCAAAATCTTGTCTTACAATTTCCAATTCCGAAGGGATGACTCGCAAATGCTCTTCTATTGACTGGTCGTCCTCATTATTTAACTTAGGTGTGTTATCATTAATCCTCCTAGCCCACCATCCATAATACTCAGGAGTTGTTATCAGCCCCACGGCTAACCTCTTCATTCGGCGAGTCTGTTTCCACGCATTGGACATTTCTTGAATCTTCTTTCTATAACCATCATCTTTGTATGAAAATTCACAATCAGCTATCCCTTGGGTCGCAGGTATAAATTACCTTGACCTATATTGCCTTAGCACCAATAATGGGGCATATCCGACAGCTCCCCAAATACCCAATAAAGGTACCCAATCGAAATTACCACACCTATATAGGATCTCATCTGGAAGCAACCAAGGAGCTCTCCACTCAACATCTTCCTCTTGAAGATTTTGAAGAATTGCCATCCATTTTTCCTCCGAGATGTCATCCCTCCTCGGCGTAGCAACTATCTCTTTTAGTGGTGAATAATTTTCAAAAAAGACCCGATACGAAACTTTATCCACCTTCCAAAAGTGACTGTGAAACCATACGAGTAGAAGCTGCGCACATCCGATAAATCTACCCTCACCCGTCTTTCGACATGCACTCAATAACCTGAAGGTTTCTGCCAAAATTGCCGAAATCGGTGTAACCTTCTTATTAAGTCGATCGAATAAATCGGTGACTGCTTCGTCCACATGCCCCAAGGCTTTAGGGAAGACAACCAAGCCGTATATACTTAAAGCGAAGATATCTAACCTCTTTTTTACGTCTGGGTGGGTGAGAATTGCATCCTTCAAGCTCCTCCAAGGAATGCACTTGTTGTCCCCTTTTTGCTTAACTCGTGCAGCGGCCCACTGCTCACTCATCCCTGTTATACCTATCAGCTTCTTTGAGAAGGTTGGCACATTTACCGCTCTCGAGTAAACTCTATCCACTTGAAACTTTGAACATCGGAGTAAAGCCACATACTCCTCTATCGTAGGTACCAAATCGACATTCCCAAACGTAAAGCAACTGTAAGTAGGATTCCAAAACTGGGCGAGGGCTCGAAACAAATGTTTGTCTACCTTCACATCAAGCAAATAAGGCAAGTCCCCATAATTGCTGTAAAATAACTGCCTAACCTCATTATTCCACTGATCCCAAATTTCTTTCAACTCCTGCAAATTGTTTTGAGTTACACTGATGCGAGTAAAATCCCATAATTCTGATACATACCCATTGGCCAAGCTATCACCCTTTTCTTGTTGCGTTGTTTCAAACCAAGTTCGGACAGCCGCATTGTCCTCCACTTTATCAAGAAACCCTTTTTCCATGTCAAGCTTTCTATCTAGCAATCGAATCTGAACTGACGCCTTTTATGATGAAATGAAATGTCATGTCATGCAAACAAAATAAAACACAAGAGTCAATATCCAATACAAGCATACAATCAAGGAAGAGTAAAACGTCTATTAGGACATCTACTGGGGTTTAGTGTAGTTCTACCTAAGGCAAGCTTCTAAGGCTCATTATATGCGGTTTGGCTCTAAAGTAAAAGGTACTCGAACCAGCAGATTCCTTGAACCTCACCCATTATAGGCTCATATAGATCAAGTTCGGTTCAGGGGGACACATTTTCCCTATGACTATACGGAGATGAAAATCTCATGAAGGCATAGATACCGATGTATCCCGAAAGTGATCCACTATCCGATACGGAGGTGAAAACCTCACGATTGCATAGCTTCTCACTCCCACTTAATAGGGTAAAATTGTTCAACTCATGAAATGTAGAATGCAAACAATATTTAACCACGAGGATAATGAATGAAAAAGGATGTCATGAGTTTTTTTAAAAAATATTTTCTCGACCCTAAGACAAAAATTAATCAACTTTGTGGCTCGACTCTCTTATTTTTTTAAAAAAAAGTCCCCAGCGGAGTCGCCAAGCTGTTGAAACTATTTTTTTTGAAAAACAAAATTTTTAGGTTGTTGACTTTTAAAAAATGAAAATTCGGAGTCGCCACCAATCTTTTATTAAGGTGTGATTGGGTCACCTAAAATGATTTTGGTCTACGTATTTTAGAAAAAACAAGTCCGGGAGTCAGTTACGTACGAGGAAGGATTAGCACCCTCGTAACGCCCAAAATTGGTACCTAATTAATTAATTAGTGTCTTAAGGTCGAAAATTTTAAAAATATAATCTTTAAAAACTTAAAACGTTACGTATTAAGACCCTTCTCATTTTAGAGAAGAAAAATGCCACACCCAATGCGTTAGGGCACAACATTCTAATTTCCTCCAAAATGAATTAGGTCAGAATACTCGTACAATGAAAATATTAAAAGAATATCCATTTATCCAAGATTTAAAAAATCGTGGCCCAATACATTAGGGCACAATTCCTTTAAAATCTCAAACTCGGAATATTTCCTTTATTCTTTTTTAGAAATAATATTCATTTCGAGAAATCAATGCGTCACATCCAATACGTTAGGACACAACGTGTTGAATTCCCAATAATGAGTTCTTATTTTTTTGATTAAAGAGAAATGCTCGATTCTTAGATTTAACGAAGAAAATCGGAACCCAACACGTTAGGGCTCGATTCCCTTGAAAATCCTAAATACGAGCATTATCTCGATCTTGGAAATATTCTATTTTTAAATTTGAGTAAAAGATGATGTCATGTTATACTATACATACAAATGCTATTATAATAAATACAACAATAATAAATACATTAATGGCATAAAAATAATATAAACAAATAAATAAACGAAATAAAAAGCAATAATCCATGTCATGCAAAAGATTAAATGTAAACACAATTATACCATGAATAAGGAAAGCAAAATAAATAAAATCAGAAGACATATAATATACACATGGAAATTATGAAGATTAAAAATATACATACAATTTACAAATAAATTTTGGGCTATGAAACTTATACATATATGATGCATTTGTGAAAATAAAAGGAAAAATATAAATTATAAAGTGTATAAAAAAAAACATATATTTGTATTTTAAAAAAATAAATATATATTCATATATATATTGGTTAAAAATATTAATATGTATACATGCTAAAATAAATATATACATATAGGTTATAAAAAATAATTACATATAAATAAAAAATAAAATAATTATATTATACTACAAAAAATAAATATGCGTATATGAAAAATATATATACATATATTTTTTTAAAAAATAAAAAAATATAAAAAAAAGAATAAAAAAACTAATTAATAAAAAATAAAGAAAATGAAAAAAGACTAATTTGAACTGTAAATAAAAACTCTGAGGCAAATCTATACATAAATGGAACTGAAGGACCAAATTGAACGCGCATATTACATGGAGGGACCGGAAGGGAAATTTTCCCTATTTCCCTAAACGGCGTCGTCCAATCAGGATCGAATTGAAATCGAAAATAAATAAAGGGGTAAATTTAAAAATAAAAAAACTTAATTACAAAAACATTAAAAGGCGGAGGGGCTAAATAAATAAATAAATAAAATTTGCAGTGGTATCACCTTCTCCCTTTTTTAAAATCGTAAATAAGTAAAAAATAATCGAAAGAAAAAAAAGTATGCCACCTTTAAAAAACTGTCAATCGTTCTCTTTTTTTATTTCTCCATCTTTTCTTTCTTAACAATAAAGGGAGAGGCCTATATTTATAGTTGAGCCTCCCAAAATCCAACGGTACAGATCAATTACATCAACGGCTAAGATTAAAGGGTATCTACAAATTAAATCTTTAAGATTACAAAATCATATCTTCTAAGATTGTATATATCATATCTAAGATTGCATATATCATATCTAAGATTGCATATCATATCTAAGATTGTATATCCTCGAAAATTATGTTTCCATATGTGAGCCCGGGCTAAAATTGGGTATTACAGTGGATATTGGACTGAATTAAATTGAAATGTTGTATTCTTAGTTGTCAAGAGTCCTTGTTTATTATTATTCTATTGTATTCAACTTATATTATTTCTATTTTATAGGGATTGCGATAGATCTCCTTTAAGTTAGCAAGTTTCAAAATATTCTATATAATTGAGAGACTTGTATATGATATGGTACAAAGAGATATAACTTTTAATCTCTTCAAGTGAGGAACTCTATTTTATGAGTGCATTTAGTAAAAATAGTTGTATAGTGATTTTACTTGCGAAGTTCACAAGGGTGAATTTAAAGGTGAGAGTATTAGTTTTCGAGGTACAAAGGTGAGGAAATTGTCACGAGTGTGTGATATATTTAGAATCACTTGTTGTAAGTGTTGAATATAGTGAATATTTCTTACTAAGCTAGGCTTCACAAACGTAGGGAAATTGAATTGTGTAAAAAATCTTTGTGTCTCATGTTTTGTTTCTAATTATCACAGTGCTTGAAGGAATGCCCACTCCCTTATCCATTCCTTCTAAGCACATAACATATATATTAGGAACTACATAGAATTAACATATATTAAATTGAAAGATCAAGCAATAAGCAATAGATTAAGGTTCAAGGTAAATCGGTTAAGATTGTTTGCTCTGCCAAAATGATGTAGTCAATGGCGACAACTACTTGAGGAAACCTATTAAAGAAATATCTATTGGATCTAGTGGCCTTAGTGTAATATTTTTGTTTATGTATACTTACATTGTTTGAAACAATTGGTTTAATAAAATATCAATTGATTACATTAATATTCTCTATATATTGTCTTCAACGATTTTTGCATGAAAAGAAAAATGGAAGCAAATATTGACTCACTGATTATTTAAAGTTTAACCTATATTAAGTGGTATTATGTGGTTAGATCGTAGTATGGAAAGACAACTTGTATTAGTAGAGGTAGACTAATATGTCGTCTATCAATTCCAATTAGGGAGATGCTTTGTCTTGAGTATCGAAGTGGATGACTGACCTGCTGTCAAATGTACTAGTCAATTCGAGTCAATTTCACATTTAGGAAACTTGTTTCATAACCAATTTAGGATTTTATATTATGTTTTCTGTAATTAGGCCTTAGGATATAAAGTTAATAAAATAAAACTTGTTTTATAACCAATTGAGTATGTAGGATAGAGATATAAATACCCAATTGATGTGGAAGCAAAGGTCGAGTGATATACAAGCTTCCTGAGATGTCAAAGCACCAAAAGAATGACATTAGGCTAAAGTTGCATGTTGTGTCGTGCCACGCAAGGGGTATGGCGCAACACAAGGCTGATGTGTTGCCCAAGCTGATCGGGGCTATTTTTGTTTGTGTAATCAAACTCATACGAAGACCTAGGACATGTTGAAGACCTAATTTGGGTTGCTAAAACCTCTATAAATAAGGCATTAAAGGATTGACATATCCATGTAGTCCAAGATGCCTTTAAAAATCCTAATAGTTTAGACATAGATTTAGTTTATTTTCTCTTTAGCTTTACAATACTTTCTTGTTTTCCTAATGAAATAAATTTTGATTTAAGAGTTTATTTATATTATTCAAGCATTCATATATTTTCTATCGCAATCATTTTATTTCTTTATTCCAATCAAGAGATTTACTACTCCATTCCCCATTCAACATTCAATCCACGATTATTAAAATTTCTTTTCTTCTCCTAATCGATTGTGCTCTTTACATGATTTATTCAATCAAGAGAGAGATTATGAATAACATGAGTGGCTAAATCCCTTAGGGGAGATTAACGAATGGATGAGGATGTGATTAACAGAAGATTGAGGGTTTCTTGAGAAGGATTAGTTGGTATAAATCACGTGTGCTTAAACCACTAGGCTTGACAACCCTGGGAAGTTATCATAGGCAAGACAAGGTCGGAAGATAAGTTGAACCAAGTAAATCGTAATTTATCCTGGTTGAGAAAGTGAGGTTAGAAGATAAGTGAGTATCAACCAATCAATTAACTAGTTAGAGGCCAGGAGGTAATAATTGGATAATCAATGACTAATCCACCCTAAAACCCTAATCCAAAGTTAGTTACAAACCCAGAAGCAAGTTAATCTTCCTGATTGGTTTATTTATTTATTTTGTTTGTTTATTTTTATTTATTTATTTTTATTTCCTGAATCTATTTCATGGTCCATTATAATATAAGAAATAATTAGTACTATTTAGACTTATTATTGTAAGAAGATTTTCATTATTTATTTCATCCTCCCTTGGGTACGATCCTCGGAACACTTCTGGTATTTCATTGTACAACTATATTACAATTTGACCCGTGCACTTGTGGACATCGCCATTTTTCATTCTTATATTTTTGGTGTTATAATTAAACTATAAATGATAACACGTTTATAGGCGGTCAAGTTGTTGGCACTGTTGTCGGGGAGGTTTCGACAATAAATTTTGAAAATAAATTTTTATGATTAATAAGATAAAGAGGAACGTTAGGACCTATAGATAAAATTTTTATTTTTATTTCTATTTTTCTTTATTTTTATTTTCTGTCAGGTCATGTATGACCTGAAGCTCCAACACTCCATTGAGCCTTACGCATTATTTTTTCCATCCTCCCTTGTCTTTGTTGAAGATTTAGTTTATGTAAGTTCATTTTGTAACTAAATTGATTAGTTGTTGTCCTTGTGAATTAATAATTATATATATATTTTATTATTAGATTTATTTGCTTAGTAAATGTTAAGTGATGAAATGGATCAAGTTGTAGTGATATTATAGTTGAAAGTTGTAATTGAAAATGGAAAACTTTATAGATTAGTTCATGTGATAAAGTAATGCTTAAATAATTAAATGGTATGGATATGAATCATGGCACATTTGAACCTTGTGAATGCGTAGGATGCTAATGACATGTCATTAGTGTTATTACCGTTTCGGGTGCTGGTCTTGGATGTCCTACCAATGGTTAAGATCCTACATTTGTTATGGATTCTTCATAGCTCGTGTGAGCAACATCGTGTAGCCTAACATCCTAACTCACAACTCATGTGAGTAGGCCCATTTCACAGCTCGTGTGAGCATTTACAATCACAGCTCATGTGAGTATTTTCCTTCACAACTTGTGTGAGCATTGTTCCCGCGTATCTAACGCTATTTCATTATGGTTCATCAAGTGAAAAATGAATATATGAAATGGTTATACGAAATGATTATATGAAATGAATATTTGAATTGGATACTTGAAATGAAAATGTGAAATGTTAACTTGATATGTGAAGCTTGAGTTGTATATCAAGTATGCTTATTTGTATATGTTTTATGAACATGATAAAGTTACATGTTGCATATTTGAAGTCACTAACCTTGTGAGATTTGTGATGTGTATAGACAACTAATGAAATCATGATATTGATTATGAAATTAATTGTACAATGTTTAAGTTACATTATATACAATAAGTTGATGTTAATTTAGTATGAACTTGCTAAGCAATGATTTGCTTATGTCCGTTGTGTTTGTTTTCCTTGTAGATTATTGAAAGTTTTTGGTCAGTTGGAAGTTAAGTCGGAGCTCACACTATCCATTCAACGACTCGGTATTATTTTTATCATTTTGGTACAGGTTATAAGTGGCATGTATTAGGTGTTTTGAAGTTCATATGTATATATTCATGTTGTGTTATGTTTTGTTTATGTAAGTATTGTTGTGGTGCTTTGTTTGATTGGTACTTTTGGCATATAAATATGTTCATGTATATGTATGTGGTTTTGGTCATTTTTGTAAATTTGGTTTGGTATATGATAAGGTGCAATGGCTTTGTTGATAAGCATATGTATGTGGGTTGGTGATTCATGAATGTGAGCTTGTATATATACATAATTTGAGGTGGCAATTGTGGCATATTGGTTAGACACTTAGGATGAATGAAAATGTATTGTTTTTGACATGTTTTGATGAGTTTTGTGCAAGTTTGAATGTTGGAAAAAATATTGCTTGTGACATAAGAAAATTGGTTTAGGTAATTTGTCGAAAAAGGTGACATTTAGGTGCACACGGGCTGATACATAGCTTGACACACGGCTGTGTGCCATACATTTGTGTATGGCACGACCGTGTGGTTTGTGTATTTTAGGTACCAATTTGCACACACGGACATAGTTTGTTAAATGGTCTGAAGACATGGCAGTGTGCCTCCTTACGCACGGCTGAAGTCCCTACACATAGCTAGTCAACAGGACCATGTCCTATTGTTCTACACGACTTTGGGCTATCACACGACTGTGTGACCCCTATTTAGAATTTTAATTTACTTTTCTTAAATGTTTTAATTAAGCTCTTCCTTTATTTTAAATTGGTTTATAACTTCAATATGTTCAATTTAACACCGTTAGGATATGAATGCTATGATTTTAATTGCGTTTAATATTGTTCATAATTGTATAGAAATATTTTGCTCTGATATAGTATGGTTTTGTTCTATTTTGTATAGTAGAATATCGTAACCTTAAATTAGTGACGGAGACTGGTGAGGGGTGTTACATTTAGTGGTATCAGAGCAATGATGTAGTCGGTTCTCAGACTAAACATAACATGTATTGAGTCTAGAAATACATGCCACCTTATAATTTGTGATAGTGTGATGTCTCCTGACTCGATTTGACTCTGCTTTTCATTTAGATAAAAGATATCGTCTAAATCCAACCAAGCTAATTCTGATGAAGTCAAGAGTAATAATTTAGGCTCGGTACATGAGGCTGCTCAGAGTGCGCCCATTTCTGTGGGCCTGAGAAGTATGCCAATGGAACCTTCTTCCGTATGATAACTGATTGGTTTACCAAATTTACGCAAACAAATCTGATGGCTCAACAACTTGCACCCTCTCTTATACCTCAGCTGATACCCCTTATTCCCCGAGGTTTGGAATAGGTACGAGTTAATATGCCTCCTATTGATAAAATTCGTAAGTGTGGGGTTGAGGAATTCCGCGAAAAAGTTAAGGATGATCTAGAAAAGGCTGAGTACTAGTTAGAAAATACTCTGAGAGTATTAGATGAATTGATTTTTTCTCTCGAATATTACTTAAGGTGTGTTGTTTCGTTGTTAAAGGAAGAAGCTTATTAGTGGTGGATCACGTTGTTTGCAGTGGTACCGAAAGATCAGTTGATTTGGGATTCTTCTCGACTAAATTTCAAAAGAAATATATCAATCAAAAATATCTTTATAATAAAAAGAAAGAGTTTCTCAAGTTAAAACAGGGCCACATGACATTGGTTGAATATGAAAGGAAATTTGTTTGGTTTAGTAAATATACTCTTGAATTAATTCCGACAGAAACTGCCATGTGTACTTGATTTGAATAAGTTATGAATGAAGAAATTCAGTTACTTGTTAGGGACTTGAAGTGGAAGAATTCGTCGTGTTAGTTGACAGAGCTCAGAAGATGGAAGATATTAGCGAAAAGAAGAAAAAGGGTAATTCAAATACTCGTGACACCGGTGAATGGAACTTGGATAAATCTTATTCCTCTCCCTCAAAGAAAATGAAAAATCTCGAAGTCAGTTATAAATCCTATTTGGATTTTCTTGAAGAGATCGAGGAAAGCAAAGTAATCTGAGACCTCAAGATACCTCTATAGATATTTTCGGTAGTGTTCAGAATGCTAACAAGCCTGAGTGTAAGCATTGTAGCAGAAATCATTTTGGAGAGTGGCAGTTGAAAGAAGTTCTTGTTTTAGGTTTGGTTCTTTAGAGCATTTTCTTAGAGATTGTCTTTAAAGATCTGATCAGGATAAGGCACAAAATGTGACATCAGGGGTTACTACAAAAGGTAGGCAACCTAAAAACTGTAGAATTATTGGAGTCAGTAGAAAAGGAATGAAACACTGTAGTATGATATGAGGTATGAGCTCTTGCTAAGGCTTATGCAATTCCAGCTCGAGAGGATGCTTCAGCACCTGATGTCATTGCTGGTACATTTTCTCTTTTTGATGTAACTATTTACGCTTTGATTGACCTAGGGTCAACTCACTCGTATATTTGCATTGCATTAGTAACAGATAAGAAAGTACCAGTATGGTAAACTGAATATGTGGTCAAGGTAACTAATCCACTAGGCCAGTGTGTTTTAGTTGATAAGATTTGTAAGAATTATCAACTGGGAATTCGGGATTGTGACTTTCCAGCTGATTTGATGCTTTTTCCATTTAATGAATTTGACGTTATTCTCGATATGGACTAGTTGACCTTGCATGGTGATGTAGTAAACTGTAGATGATAACAAATTGTTTTGGAATGTTAGAATACTTAGTTGGTCAGTGTGGAATCGGACAAAATTGATAGTGCTGCCAACATTATTTCTTCTTTATTAGCTTAGAAACTTATCAGAAAGGGATGTGATGCGTATTTAGCATATATTCTTGACACTAGAGTTTCAAAATCAAAAGTTGAGCTAGTTTTGACTGTATGTGACTTTGCTGATGTTTTTCCAGAAGAGTTGTCAGGGTTACCACCAACCAAGAAAGTTGAATTTGGTATTGAATTGGCACCAAGAACTTTTCTAATATCGAATTCTCCCTATAGGATGGCACCAACTGAATTAAAAGAACTCAAAGTATAGTTGCAAGAATTATCGGATAGAGGGTTTGTTCGATCAAGCGTTGATTATTAATCGAGTGCTAGTTTTGTTTGTAAAGAAAAAGGATGGGTTGATGAGATTGTGCATTGATTATCGACAGTTAAATAAAGTTATGATTAAGAACAAATATCCATTACCCGACATTGATGATTTGTATGACCAGTTGAAAGGTGTGTCAATGATTTTAAAAATTGATTTTCATTCCAAATATTATTAGCTTTTGGTTAAAGATTCAGATGTTCCGAAAATAACTTTCTAAACTAGGTACAAACATTATGAATTTTTAGTTTTGTCATTTGGTTTAAAAAATGCTCCAACTATATTCATGGGTTTGATGAATAGAATATTTCGGTCGTATTTAGACAAGTTTTTGTTGTTTTTATCGATGACATATAGATCAATTCAAGAAATGAGGCTGAGCATGCCTAACATTTGAGTGTTGCATTGCAAACATTGCGTGAAAAGCAATTGTATGTGAAATTTAGCAAATGTGAGTTCTGGCTTTGAGAAGTTGGGTTTTTTGGTCATGCGGTATCTGCAGATGGTATACGAGTTGATCCTAACAAGATTTCAGCTGTACTTAGTTGGAAACCTCTGAAAAAAATCACTAAAGTAAGAAGTTTTATGGGTTTGGTCGGTTATTATCTATGCTTTTTTAAATATTTTTTGATAATTGCATTTCCAATGATGAGATTATTACATAAAGATGTCAAATTTGTCTTGTCGGATAAATGTCAATAGATCTTTGATTAGTTGAAAGTAATGTTTATCGATGCTCCCGTTTTAACTCAACCAGAATCCAATAAAGAATTTGTGGTATATAATGATGCTTTACTTAGTGGTTTAGGTTGTGTTTTGACGCATAGGGTAAAGCTGTAGGTTATGCTTCTTGACAGCTGAAACTGCATGAGAAAAATTTTTCGATGCACGATCTGGAGCTTGCAACTATTTTGTTTGCCTTGAAAATTTGGCGATATTATTTATATTGAGAGAAATGTCATATTTTCACCAACCATAAAAGCTTGAAATACTTAATGCCCCAGAAAAAAAAATTGAATTTACGACAATGTAGATGGTTAGAGTTGTTGAAAGACTATGATTTGGTTATCTACTATCACCCGGGGAAAGCTAATATTGTTGTGGTTGCTTTGAGTTGAGTCAAAAATCGTAGGTGGTTAGAGTTGTTGAAAGACGATGTTAAGGAAATGCCTACATCACGGACTGCAAGCATGGCTCCAGATCCAAATATTCTACAATGGTGTTGACGGACACATCAAATCTAAATTAGATGGATCATCTGGTAGATCTCTCATGTTCTATATATACGATTGAGCCTAAAAAATTTTTGAGGATATATCTATGAACTCATAAATGTGGCCTAATGAGAGATTTAGGTACCAATCTAAACCACCAATGGTGAAAGCTGTGAAGGAACAGAGCGAAGATGATAGATTCAAACGAATCTTAGAGAAGCTCAACCGTTTGGAAACACATGTCAAGCCAACTAAAATGGAGCCCTATTCTAGAAACCAACCAAATGAGGAAAACTACATAAATAATAGCGGCCGAGATCCCTGTTCAAATACCTACAATTCTGATAACTTACGAAAAGAGTTATATTTCATGCCTTTAATCACTTAAGTACATTTTGCTTCTTTTTAGGACATTTTTGTTATCATTTTTAATATTGCATTAGGACTTGGATTGTGTTGGAATTAGGTGTTTTTAATCACTTGCAGTGGATTTTTTTGTGTGTTGGTGTGGCAGGAACATGTTTTGGAATGAGGAAATAAAGGAGTGAAGTTTTGTCAAGGCAAAGTGCAGAAGATAATCAAAGCACGGATGCTGTGGCAATGCTGGGAAGACCAAGTCAACATTTTTCATGCAACAGTCCCAGCTTAAATTTAAACTTGTACTAGATAAATCTCCCTAAAAGTGGAGAAGATAATCATGAGTTGTTAGCTGACCCTAGCCTAATCTATCTATAAAAGCCGATGAAGGGAACCTCACAAATGGCGAACAAAAAAGTGGGAGAGATCCTTAGGCGTGAATAAAGGTTCGGCTACGCAAAGTAAAGGAAGTCAAAGGCAGTCCTTCTTAGCCATCACAGGATGTTGTGCTGCCGAAGTGTGGACTGGGCAAGCGAAAGCTGTTTACCGAAGTTCTTTCGTTATTTCCATTAGTGTTCCTTCAAAAGATTGAATTTGTAACAACCCATTTTTTAGTGATGTCAGAAACATTGGTTTCGAGGCGACAAATCTGATGAGTAAGTTCGTAAATATTATTATTTAATATTTACGAATCAAATATGGTATTAAAATTATTTTTGAAATGATAATTTATGTTATATGAATGAATAATTTGGTTTAAGTGGTAAGACCCTAAAGTTAAGTGGTTTTAGAAAATGAGGTATCAGGACCTCGTTTCTATAAACTGAGCCATAAATATTTTATTAAATATCTATGAGTGTTATTAAGGTCGTATTAAAGTTTCGTTAAGAAATTTTGACGTTTAAATGGTTAATTAAGGAAAACGAACTAAATTGTAAATGATGCAAAAGTTAATCGCTATAGATTTAAAATGCAAAAAGGACCAAAATGGTAATTAAACCGTGGTAAAAAAGTCCAAGCAATGGTGACATGATTAAATCCCTAGCTTTTGGGCTATCTGCTCTTTTAGTCCTAATTAGTTTAGGATTAAATTGTAAATAAGTTTATGTAGTTGAAATTTAATTTAATTGAATGACCAATTGTGCAATTAAACCTTCCTTAGATAGTAATTATGCCATATATATGTGATGGATAATTATGGACATGTGTTAGTGATATTATAAGTGTAATTTAAAGGTTAATGTTGTAAATAAGTAATTAAGTTAAATAAAAAGAAAACAAAATGTAAAAAATGCTATAATATTCTTTACTCATTCAAGAAAACTGAAAAAGCCATGGATGGAGAAGAAAAGCTTTGGCCAAGCTTGTGTTCTTCGATTGGGTAAGTAAATCTTGTCCGTTTTTAGTGATTTTTATAATTTTGAACTCGTATTAGCTCGATTTAGCTAACCCAAGGTCTAATTTGTAAAAATTTCAAATGTTTTGGATTATGCCATTAATGAATTAGTGTATTCTTGAAGTTTTATGAAATATTATTAAGCTTGGTTGCTAGATAGGACTTTTTTGTAAAGTAATTTTCGGTAATTTTAATGTTTAAGGACTAAATCGTTAAAGTGATAAAAGTACATGGACTTGGTGTGAAACAACAGCATGTATGGGCTGTAGAGAAATAGTAAATAATTCGGTTGAATTGAAATTTGAATAAAATGGTTGATTTGCATGATTTGAGCTTAAGGACTAAATTGTGAACAGTTAAAATATTAGGGGCAAAATGGTAATTTTGCATAAATATGAAATATGGACTAAATTGAATACTAGAGATATTACGTGGATTGAACTTGTCTATTTAGATCAAGATAGACTACATACGAATTATTATATTGATGTTATTAATTGTATGTTATTATGTATTTATAATGGTATTGAACAGTTATATCCAATGCAATCCTATGACGGTTATTGAGTCCCGGTTGAACCTTAGGAATTTGTAGGATAGAAATGACAGGTCATTAGGGATTTCCTGTTTTGGGTGCTAGTTTTGAATGTCCTACCGATGGCTGAGGTCTTGCATTTGTTGCGGATACTCCACAGCTCGTGTGAGCAACATTGTGTAGTTTACGTTTCGACCCACAGCTCGTGTGAGTAGGCCCATTTCATAGCTCATGTGAGCAATGATGTAAAGAAAAGGTTACAGTTATATGTTTAAGCACACTTCGTATGAGCTTTTCTGAGTATCCGATGATATTCTAGATGGTTCAACGGTCAAGAAGAGAGATTGAAATGGTAAGTTTCCAAATAGTATTATGCATATGTTAATGGAAAGGATAAGTGATTCAAATGATGTATTTTCATATGGAAATGACTTATCATGTGGTTAATCCAAATGACTTATGTATAAATGCACTAACTTTTGTATTGATGATGATGTTTAGGGTTTTGCCAAGCTCGTGGTTTGGGTTACATTATGTTTATACTATTGTTATGTAATGAAATGGTAAGTTGTGTTTCATTTTCTACGAACTTACTAAGCATTATGTGCTTACATAGTTCTTTCCTATGTTTTATAGATTATCGGAAGCTCGATTGGTTGAAAATTCGATGGAGATCTTTCACACTATCCAATGGACAATTTGGTAGTTGTTGAGTAATTTGGCTAAGGCTTATAATGGCATGTATAGTGTGCTTTGTAATGGTATTATGGAGCATGTGTTCATGGTGTTTTAGTATGCATAAGATTTAGAAAGCTTTGTTGTTTTGCTACACCTTGAAGCCTTACCAAGTTATGTGATTTTGGTTACTTTAAAGTACTTGTTGATATGGATATCTTCGTATATTGATGATGGATTGAAAATGGATACTTGTAGCATGTTTTAGTTCATATTTGAGTTAAGTTAGTATATATGGAAAATGACAATATTAACATGTATAGGATGTTATGTAATGGTAATGTGGTTGTTTATGTTACGAACTTTATGGTGGTGTGGTAATTTGAAATGTCTTACCAAGTATGTCATTTTGGTCACTTATAAGTGCATGTATATAATGTTCATTTGGTAAGTTTGTAATGGCTTGTTAATGGTCTTTTATGGTTGAGGTATGTTTTAATACCTAAATGATCTAGAATTGTATGCATGGAATTAGGCATATGAACATGTTTAGGTAGGTGATATTTGTATGTGTTTGAGGTGCCTTGAATGGCATATTGGTTAGTTGTATTAGGACTTTGAAATGACATTTTGGTGTATGTTTTGGAAATGTTTAGGTTCCCTTGAAGTATGATTAAATGGGTTGACAGGTCATGTATGATATGAACTTGGAATGGTTTGATTTTAAGTAAATTTGGAACCACACGGCCTGAGACACGTGTGTGTGTCTCAGCCGTGTGAGGCACACGGCCTAGCAACACGGCCATGTGTCTTCTGGTGATTTCCCTAGGTTGTAAGTTAGTGAGTTACATGGCCTAACACACAGGCGTGTGGGCCAATTTTGAGAGTTGCATGGCCTAGCACATAGGCGTGTGACACGACTGTGTAACCCTACTCAGAGAGTTACATGGGTGAGGACACGGGCTAAGACACAGCCATGTGTCCCTAGTTCGAAGGTTACACAGCCTAAGACACGGGGTGTGTTTTAGCCGTGTAAGGTACATGGTCGTGTGACCATTGTTTCCCAAATTTTACAACTTTTTCCTAAACTTTTTGACTTGTTTCAAATTGGTCCTGAATTGCTTCTAAACTATTCTTAAGGCCTTGAGGACTTTATTTAGGGACAATGTGCATGTATATGAAGGGTTTATGATATTATTGAATTTTATTGAATGATAAAATGTTCAAATGTTTCCGAACGTATAGTAATGCTTTGTAACCCTAATCCAACGACGGAGATGGGTTAGGGGTGTTACAGAATTAAAGTAGTTGAACACAATGTTGGATAATATATTGGTTTTGAATTTTATTTCCCAGTCCATGAGCTAAATCTCATAGGGTTGGGATTACTTTCGATGAAACCTTAAACTGTTTTTATGGATGTAGTATATATCTTATTTCTTAATTAAAATGCAAATGAGCTTTAGACATAGAAGACTTCTTGCATACTTATCAATTGATTCTAATTTTGAAAGGGATAGATTAAAATGAAATGAAATGAGCAAGTATTCAATAGACACTTTTAGTCGACTCTAGACATAGAGTCACGATCATACAGAAGGAACCCATGCAAGATATCTAACAAACCTATAGACATGGGCAAGGTAACTCGAGGTTTTGCTCTCGTGAGAGGCAGGCCATTTTCGAACTCTTCCATATAGTAAAGTAGATATGGTTTTTCCAAGGCATTATTGATAGTAAGGGTCGATTCTGGCTAATCCCAGCCTTCCGAATCAACACCATTCTATCCTCATTCTTTTTCGTAACTTTGCCACACTATATTTAGTTGTTTATTTCTTTGTTTACATTCTATTCAAATAATCACTCTCGTTATTGTCATTACATTTCTGCTTTGATTTTTGCTATAACATTTCTAATTATCCATCAATTCCATCTATCACATACATCATCATTCCTTTGAATTATCACTACATACTTACCTTAGTTTGCCATAGCATCTTATTCATCAGTCTTGCCATAACATTAACCATATTACAATAACTTGACCAATTTTGTGCCTCAATCTTATCCCCATGGGAATGATACTCGCTCATCACTTTATCACCTGAACCGACATGTATACTTGCACAAAATCGTACATCATTTTACAGGCGACAAGTTTTTAGTGTCCTTGTCGGGGATCGAAAATTTCGTGAAAGTTGGTTTGGTTATTCTACTTAGTATTTTTATTTAACTTAGTGTATTTAACTTTTATAGGTTTGCCATCAGTGATGAGAAGAGGCATTCATGCTAACACCAAATACTTTTTTGATCCAGAGATTGACAGAAACTTGTAGAGAAAGAGAAAAGATTTGAGAAAAATGGTTCAAAACATGAATGATCTTAATGGTAATCCAAATGATCGCAATGAAAATCCTCCCATTGGACGTGTTGTGGATGATCGAGATAAGCCAATTAGAGAGCATGTCGTCCCAATGTTGGATGATCTAAATCCAGGGATAGTTAGACCAAATATACAAGCACAGCAATTCGAGTTGAAATCGATAATGTTTCAAATGTTACAAACCGTAGGACAGTTCGGTGGACTTCCCACTGAAGACCTACGATTACATTTAAGACTTTTTCTAGAAGTATGTGATTCATTCAAACAGCAGGGTGTTCCTGAAGACATCTTAAGACTTAAGATATTCTTATATTCTTTAAGAGATCGTACGAGAGCGTGGCTAAATGCTTTACCGTCGGGAACAGTGGCATCATGGAATGATCTTTGCCAGAGATTCTTACTACGGTATAACCCTCCTACTATGAATGCCAAGTTGAGAAATGACATCACATCTTTTCAACAATTGGAGGATGAAACACTATATAAAACTTGGGAATGATTTAATGAGTTAATTTAGAAATTTCCGATGCATGGATTCTAGCACTAGACTCAAATGGAGATGTTTTATAATGGGTTGAATGCACATATGAGGATGGTAGTTGATGGATAAAATTTACAATGAAGCATATGAGATTTTGGAAAAGATTGCCAGCAATGATTATCAGTATCTGACCACGAGAGTTGGGATGGGTAAGAGAGCTGCTGGTACGATAGAGTTTGATGCAATCACTTCATTAATGGCCCATGTGTCTTTTTTAGCTAATATGATTAAAACCATGAAAAATCCAACTATAGTCCGTGAGATGAAATCACCAAAGTTGTCATGTGTTTTATTGCAGGGAAAATCATGTGTTTGACGAATGCCCATCAAACCCAGCGTTAGTAAACTACATGGGTAATTCCAATCGAAATAGCAATCCATATTCCAACACCTACAATTCAGGGTGGAAGCAGCATCTGAATTTCAGTTGGGGTAATCAAGGTGCAGGAAATTTCAAGAATGCCGCAAAAAAGAATGTCAACAATACACCGCTTGGTTATGTTCAACCTATGCCGAGGAAAAATACTCAATATGGTCAAGCATCATCTTCTAGTTCCATTGAAGTTTTGTTAAAGGAATATATGACTAATAATGATGTTGTACTTAAAAGTCACTTGGCATCTCTTCGAGCGCTTGAAAATCAAGTGGGGCAAATAGTGAATGCTCTAAATTCAAGGGCACAAGGGGATTTGCCAAGTGATATGAGAACTCAAGAACACAAGGTAATGAGTAGTTTAAGGCTATCACCCTTAGAAGCGGGACTCAGTTGAGTGATGTTGTTCATAATATCGCGGTAGAAGAGGATAATAGAAGTAACAATTAGATAAAGATCCTAGAACCATCTGAAAAGCATACTGCATCTAGAAAGGGTAAGCATAAGAATGTTGTACCAGAACCAGATCAGGTTGATAACAAAAATGCCACAGCAAAATAATATCAGCAATTAGAAGGACGACTGTCTCTACCTTTTCCATAGTGATTCCATAATTTTAAACAAGATACTCCGTTTAAAAGACTTTTGGAGGTTTTGAAGCAACTCCATATTAACATACCGCTAGGGAGAAAATGCCCAATTACATGAAATTAATGAAAGATATACTATTGAAGAAGTGCATATTGAGAGAATTTGAGATGTTGCTCTCACTGAAGGGTGCACAACAATGTTGATGAATAAGTTACCTCAAAAGTTAAAGGACCTAGGGAGTTTCACTATCACATCTTCAATTGGAAATCATTATGTAGGAAAATCATTATGTGATCTAGGCACAAATATAAATCTAATGCCTCTGTCTATTTTCAAGATGCTGGGAATCGGGAAAGTGAGACCTACCACAATGATGTTGCAATTGGCTGACCGCTCTTACACCCATCTAGAAGGTAAAATTGAAGATGTATTTGTAAGGTTGGATAAATTTATCTTTCCTACATATTTTCTTATTTTAGAATGTGAAGCTGACCATGATGTATCAATTATTCTTGGAAGACCATTTCTTGCTACTGGCAGGATCCTAATTGATGTGCAGAAAGGGGAGCTAATTATGACAGTGAATGATCAGTAGGTTACTTTTAATGTGTTTGATACGTTAAAATGCATGGATAAGAATGGGGAATGTCATGCCATTGACTTGATAGAAATAGAAGTGGACGAATTCGCAAAATTTTGCTACGACAATTTTAACAGTAAAGACGATTTGGTGGAGCAAGGTGACATAGTAAGTTTTGAAGAGTTTGGTGAATTTATGGAAGCCTAGTAGATAGTGGATAAGCCAGGGAAGAAATTTGAATCCCTAGATTTATCAGATCGATCTTTTAGGCCCACCTTAACTATCTGTAGAGGAATCTCCCATACTAGAGTTAAAGCCTCTGCCGCAACATTTGAAATATGCATATTTGGGAAATAATAGTACTTTGCCAGTTGTAATTTCTACGAAGCTAACACCTGAGCAATAGGATAGATTGTTAGAAGTGTTACAACGATTTAAAAGAGCAATGGGTTGGACACTTGTCGATATAAAGGGAGTTAGCCCTATATTTTGTATGCACAAAATTTTGTTGGATGATTTCCTTAACATTAACCATATTACAATAACTTGACCAATGTTGTGCCTCAATCTGATCCTTGTGGGAAAGATACTCACTCATCACTTTATTACTTGAACCGACGTGTATACTTGCACAAAATCGCATATCATTTCACATGCGACAAACTCCGATTGGAGAGATCATCCAAACTTCAAGTGGGGAGGTAACCAAAGAGGTGAAACTCAAGCAAAAATCTAACTAAACCCTCTTTATCAACTTCTACCACTGCAACAACGATCCGTCGGAAACGACCATGCTAAATGTGGTCAAAGGTTTGAGTAACTAGAGGGAGAGATGCAAACTATGAAGACGGTTATTTGACAAGTCCAAGATACATGCAGATGACTCAAATCCTGGATGGATAAACTTTGCGACCAAATGAGCCAGCTCATGTCAATGTTCCAAAAACAAATGGCTAGAGTCTCCCCAGTAATACAGATAACAACCTTGAAAGAGATGGGAAAGGTCACGTAAAGGTGATTACATTATGATTGGGCAAGAATTGAGGCCGCCAAACAAGCCCATCCATGAAGAGATTAAGGAAGATACTATGAGGATAATACACTTATGGTAAGGTTATTGGACGAGCACTTGTTAAGTAACTTTTTTAATGGTATATAATAAGGGAGAGCTCAATCACGATACTTTAGTAGAATGACTTCTGACTAAATAAGTTTATAATTTACAGGCAAAAAGTTGGAAGTTAATTATAAACTATTTTAGCACTAATTATATATATCCAATCAGTCCCTCCGTTAGCTCATTGAAACCATAAATGAATTGCATATAATATTGGAAAAATCCTATTAAGAAAATGGTTTTCAATTATAGTGAAAGTTTAAAAATTTTCAAAAAGCCAATTTGTGATATTTATAGCAATAATATTTTTACTAAAAAGTACTTATTCTTTGTGCGAGATGAATTCGTATCAATCTTGTCATAACGTTGCCTGCATAAGAGTATGGGGGCCTAGTAAGAAAAGCTAGACACGGATGACTAAATTAATATAGAGTCGCCACTAACGAATTAGGGCTAGGTTGGTTAGCTTCCTATTGTCTAAAAGTCTAGAATTAATACTACAAAATAGTCCTAAAAGTCTAGACTCAATCTCATCATTAAATTTTGGGTTCGGGGGTACGGTTACATGTGGGGAAGGTTATAGCACCCCCACAACGCCTATCCAGGGATAGCCCTATGGGGTCTTCGGAGCTAGGTTTTTTTTTTAATTTAAGCATATTAATGTCTTAATCTAGGCTAAAATCTTATGGAAATCATAAATAAAAAAAATCTAAAGAAAATGCCTCCGGTTTACTTGTAACTCAATTAAGATGTGTTCACCAAACTTATCTAATTTGAAACTTAAATTATAGATTTTTACTTTTAACGGGAACCCTAAATGATACCTAAATAATTCTAGTAAAATACCTTCAATTCCTAAAATTAATTCTATTTTAGAATTCTAAAAAGAAAATCTAGAAATTACCAATGAATTAAAAGAAAAATTAATATCCATCTACAACTTATTCGATCTTTTATTATTATTTTTTAAAATATTTAATTAATAACGTTGAACCTATCAAGATCTTACGAAAGTATCCTATACCGGATTTATGATTTATCTTCTTTTAAAATTCTTGATATAAGGTTTAAATTCGTCAAAATCCTAAAATAATATATCTTAAATAACATTTATTAGCTTTCTTAAAAATATTCTGAAATAAAATACTTAGAAAGGCCTACTCATAATTTACAATTCAGCTACAAAAATCTTTAGTTTTAATCTTGAATAAAGTCCTAAAGAATATTTACATATTAATTTAAGATTCTAAAGAGGAATCCTATACGATATTCAAAGTCAGTTTAAAACCCTAAAAAATATATCATATTATTTATAATTTTTCTAAGGTAAATGGTAGATAAGATCTTAAAGACTAACCTAAATCCAAATGTAAAAACCTTATGATTTCATTAAAATGTAACACCTACTTAACTAACTTCATGTCAACATTTTTAGGATGGAAAAATGACCTAAATTTCCCTATTTTAAAACAAATAGTAATAAAATAGGAAAATTAATTAAATTTGTTAAAGTTAATGAAAAGTTAAAACTCTTTCAAAAAAGACAATAATAAAAAGAAAAATTAAATAAATGAAATAAATAAGACCTTGACATGATGATGATAATAATAACAATAATACACGTTATTCATAATACAATAAAAGACTCAAAGTAACATAAAAAATAATATTAAAATGTATGTAAGGGGAATGTGTAAAAAAAAAAGCATAAAAAATAAATAAAGACGAAATAGGAATAAATAAAAATTATACAAGTGTGAATAAATCTAAAACATTAAAGTAAAGTTCATAATCGACATTAAATTTATAAGGTATAAATGCAAATGAAAGGGAAGATATAAGTGTAAATAATTTAATAAAGATGGAAACAAAATGACATAGCTTGATTTTGGGACTAAAAGATAAAGAATGTGGAAGACAGAGGAAAAATGTAGCAATTAATTTACTTTTAATTTTTAAATTTTGGATTAAATCGAAGGTTTAAATAAAGAAAAATGTTACGGGTGTAAATAGGCCAGACAGTGAGAGTGGTGCTGTAAAAAATAGGGTATTTTTTGTAAATTTAAAAAGTAAGAGGGTGAGAATAAATTACCCATTTTTGACATCTATAAATGGGAAAAATCTATTCATTCTTTCATTTTTAACCTCATTTAAAACAAATCTTCCTCCGTCTATGTTGGCCATGGCTCCACCACTGGAGAGCCCGACGACTCTCCAACCTCTAGTGGTGGAGCCGCCGCATACGATGGTCATTTTTTTTTTACAAAATCAAAGTTTTCTTTTAAAAAAATTCACTACTTTTCTTAAAAATCAAAGCTTTTATTTCGAAATAGTTGAAAAAAATCAAAACTTTGTTTTAAAAATTTAAAATTTGCTTTAAAATGACTAAAAAACATATTTTATTTTTAAAAATTTAAAATTTCTCTTTTTAAAAAAAACCAAAACTTTTCCCAAGTTTAAGCCTTTTTTTTAAAAAAAACCTTTATTTTAGAAAGGGAAAGGGAAAAAAGGGATTTTCGGGCTCCTAGGGGGGAGGATCGATGTTCTGGTGATGTCCCCTTAATCGGAGCTCAAACCCGATCCCTCAAGATATGTATATGGCAAAAAAAAAGGGATTTTCGGGCTCCTAGGGGGGAGGATTTTCGGGCTCCTAGGGGGGAGGATCGATTTTTTTTTACCTTTTTTTTTAAGAACAAAATGTGAAAAGCCTCAATTTTTTCTTTATTTCAGTTCATTTCATGTATATATATTGTTTTTTAATCTTGTTTATTTGTAAAAAAACATATAATAATAGTAGTAGTAATGATAATTGTAACACCCTAAACCCTACCTAGATATCCATACCATGTCCAGAGGTTACGTTGACGATATTAGAAAGACTACATTTATAAATGCAGTCAAAATGAATACATTCAACATATTATAATTACAACAACAATCAACTATCTATGTAATCTCCAAACATCATAATATCGTAGAACACTGTAATTACTAATAGTAAAGTTATAAGGAAAGATAAACGAATTGACCTAGAAAGATAAGTCAGATCCTATACAGAATCAATGCAACGTAATGTAACAAAAGAAAATGTCACTTTGAAAGGAAGAAACCAAAACAAAGAACTAAATATCGAGAACAACTGACAGAAGAAACATAACAGAAAAAGAAAGAACAAAAATGAAAAGAAAAATCCACCAGAGGTTTCTAGAAGGTTTTAAGTAACCAACCGAAACTAACTACCATACAACAAAATTCAAAATAAAATATTTCCTATTGCTTTCGCCAAGATTCGAACACAAGACCAAGGAGTATACAGAAGCTTAGCCATTGAACCAATAGACTCATTCTTTACATCAATTGATAGAATTTAACTTATAAACCCAGTGTTCAAAGATAAGGGTTTAAGCAAAATAATAAAATTTCCAGAAATAAGATTCAAACCAGAACCTCACACACATACCTCGAACACTTAACCACTGAACCAAATCAACTTACTTGTCATAAATTTCCAAAATCTAAACTGAAAATCGAGGGATGATCACTCTTGGTTTCAAAACCCAATTTCTTCTAACCTAGATTTTGGGATGTTACAATAATTATTTGGACCCTTGCTAGGCCCAGCAAGGAAAGAAAGAGAAAGGAAAAACAAAGGCCTCCAATTGGGCTCGGACAAAAGTGGTTGTCTACAAATCTCGTGTTTGAATTGAACGATCTTCTTGACTATCCTCGTACAACGGATTGTATTAAGTGTGGGATCGAGCAACATGAGCCTCGTCTACCTCCAAGCCATTCACCCGCTAAACTCTTCGACTCCTCTTTTGTAGGCTTAATTAACATAAATCTTGTGAATATTCCGTTATATAAGACTTTGAGAATAAGGTGGTGGAGGTTGTAAAGCCACAAAATTTAACTCTCATATATTCCATCAAGCATTCGTTATTAATATAATCACTATGAACCTCTACTCTAACCTTTATAAATTATGCTCATCATTAGAAACCTTTTAATCAGATACTTGAGCATTGCTTCCAGCATCATTGGAATTAGCTCGGTTGGAATACATCTTTTACCTATATGTAAAACAAATCCCATCAGAGTGAGGCATCACACTATCATGGATTATATAATGGCATGTATTTCTAAACTCCATACACGTTAGGTTTAGTCCGAGAATTGACTAAACCGTAGCTCTAATACCACTAAGTTTAACACCTCTAACCCGTTTCTATCATCAGATTAGGGTTACTGAGTATTACCGATCAATCGTAAATCATACAACATCATAACATTTAAATAACTAAGCATTTTATAAATCATTCATTCATATACCTTCTATCCCTAAATCGAGCCTTTGAGGCCTTAAAAAATAGCTTATAAGCAATTCGATACTAATTTGAATGGAAAGTCCAAGAAAAAAATTATAAAAATTTGAAAACAGTGGTCACACGATCGTGTGGCCAGGCCGTGTGACAAAACCCTAGGCTTTGTAACATTCGAACAAGGGACAGATGGTCATGACTCAGCCTGTGTCCTCACATGTGCAACTCACTAAGTAGGGTCACACGACCAAGTCACACACCCGTATGCCAGGCCATGTAACTCACTAACTTGAAACATCAGGAAACTTACAAATGACACACGATCGTGTCACTAGGCCATGTGTGTGTCACACAGCCATGTGATAGCCCATGTCTCAGGCTGTATGAACCCAAAAATATACCTAAAATCGTGCAAGTTCAAGTCTAATTCATATCTAACCAATCAAACCATTTAGGGACACATTCAAGGGTTCAAACACCATTCAAGCATACTTAAGCATGTCATTCAATCATCCAAAATCACATAACCAATATGTCATTCTAAGGCACCACAATAGCATCAATACATCATTTACCTATACATGCTAACATTACCTTAATACATGCATAAAGACCTAGTTCAAATATGTGCCAAAACTTGTCTCAAATTGACCACGTGTAAGCCATCATCAACATACCAAAAGAACCTTAAATACAAGCATAATAAGGTAACCAAAATGATATAACTTGGTAAAACATCAAAATATACCATACCAACATACCAAATAGACATTCAACCCTATACATGCCACTTATAATCATAACCAAAGTAATAAAAAACTACCAATATAATGAATGAATAGTGTGATGGTGCTCTAACAAGATTCCAGTCTATCGGCCCTTCCGATGATCTACAAGAAAAGAAAACAACTAACGTAAGCAATAATGGTTAGTAAGTTCTTATAAAGGCAACTTAACTACTGAACATATTAGAATAAACAACTAAACATAATTTTCATTGAATCTTAAGCTAACTTTCATTTTCTTTTCACTACACCTTTCATGGATAATTGATGTAGTCTTGCATATACATATATATATTTTTCCCTTGAGCAATTCATATAACCATTTCACTTAAACATTTCTTCTTACCATAACACTTACACACTTAACATATAATCATTCTATAATTCATCTTTCATTTCAAACTTTCATATACACATATCATCCCGAAATCACTTACTTTCACTAAACAATGTGAAAACTAAATAAATAAATTAATCATACCTGTTAATCATTTACGAAGCACTTATAGGATTAGTACTAAAAATGATTCATCTCATGCTTCCTATGCTATAATAATTCAATCCAAACTCATTCATATATGTGTATAAATATCATACTTTAATCGTATAATCATCAATATAATTATACTCACATATGATCAATTAGTTCATTGAACATTTAACATTTACTATTATCTTGACTATACATTAGCCTTTAAGCACATAAATAATATTTTAAATTCCATTAACATTTAGCCCGATGAACTAGTAACTTGACTCGGATACTTGGGTAACTACACCACACTAGAGGCATCATAGATGCATAACAGGAGCACCGAAGTGCTGACAGGGCACAATTGTGCAAATTGGGGCACCATAGTGCGAACAGGGACACCAAAGTGTATATAGTGGCACTAAAGTGCAAACAGAGACACCGAAGTGCAAATTTCGTACAAGCGCGCATACTGACCCTATTGGCATGCCAATCGTATCCTAGTGATTACTACCTTCAACCAGGCATTTTATGTAATCTATTACCTTTATACATATTTATCAATCAAGGGCACTTCATCGTTTCCATACACATAGTATGATATTGATATATTACCATACTATCAATGTGTCATCACAAGGACTGTCACCTTTCATTAGTCACCTTCATATGAACTTAATTTCAATATTTAAAATACTATAATAACATATAAAATTTCACATGTATTTGTACAATTTACCAACAAAAATAACTTATTTTCAAGAAACTTGCAATTTACACATCAAACATTATGATCTTACCTTAATCCAAGCAACATTTAAATAGACAATCTATAATTCATAATCACCAAATACATTAGCAATAGTTCACTTATCCTTTAATTTGATTCATTCATTTAAATGATCCATAATAATAATTTATCACATCTTTATCAATTAATTTAACCATAATATAATTAACTATTTAAATTCATCCAAAATGGAAAATAATAATTTCTATCCATATACGAACTTACCTCGACAAATACAATTGTAACAATGAAGTCAACGATTAATCCAACCACAACTTTTCCTCGATTTTGATCTGTTTGGTTTGTTTTGTGATCTAAATAATAATGTTTCACTCAATTAAACCATTCAATAACCTTCCATGGAGTTTTCTTGTTTCAATTTCGATGGAAGAAAATGTTTTGGAAGATGACCTTTTACTTTTTTTATGTTTTATTTACTTTATTATTAATTTATCATTAAAATCTAATATATAAAATGTATAAAATTCACCTACAAGCCGTCCCACTATATAAATTGGTATAATTACCATTTAAACCCCCACTTCATGTTTCAATAATCATTTAGCACATATTTCTAATAGCCATTAAATTTTACAACTTTTACAATTTAGTCCTTTTTATTTAATGAACTATCTAAACGTTAAAAATTCTTAACCAAAATTTAATATAACCTTAATAACACTCCGTAAATATTTAATAAAATAATTACGGCTTGGGTTTATATAAATGTGATCCTGCTACCTTATTTTCTAAATGCACTTGACTTTAATGTTTTACCACTTCAACCAAATTATTCAATAAAATAACATAAATTACCATATCAAAATCAAATATAAAATAATATTTGACTCTTAAATATTAAATAATAATATTTACAGACTTACTCATTAGATTTGAGGCCCTAAAACCACTGGTTCTGGTACTACTGAAAACGGGTTGTTACACCGTGTCTCAGGCCGTGTGGACATAAATTTGCCTAAAATCAAGTCGTTTCCTATACCATTTCATGCATAATCATTGAACCAAATGTGCACACCTACAAGACATTAAACCATACCTAAATATACATATATATATGTCATTTCAAGACCCTAGTTCAACTAACCACTATACCATTCAAAGGCACCTCAAATACACACAACAACACTTACCTAAAGATGCATATTTTACCACACTTCAATCACCAATTACTAGTTCAAAACTTAACAAACATGCCACAACTTGACCATTACCATACCATCTCAAAACATACCATTTGAGTCATTCAAAACATGCAACATAAGATAGCCATAATGACACAATTTAGCAAGGTATCAAATGGTACCAACCAAGCTAGCTTCACAACTTATACATACCAAATCATCAACTAAATACCATTACAAATTCACCTATACATGACATTATAACGTTGGCCAAAACATTCAAAAACTACTGATATTTATACTGGATAGTGTGATAGATCTTTGATGAGCTTCCAAATCGATCGAGCTTCCGATAATCTATAAAACACAAGAAAGAAACTATGTAGGCAATTAATGCTTAGTAAGTTCGTAAAGATCAAAACATAACTTACTATTTCATTTGCATAATGTAAATAGCATAATTGTAATACCAACTAAACCATAAGCTTAGCATAATGCCTATACAATATCTTCAAATACACAAGTTAGGGCATTTATACATGGTTCAAATGAATTCTTCTATAACAAGTAATTTACACATGTATTCACATCATTTCGATCACCATTCCTTTTCATAGGTTCATGATACATTTCATTTGAACACTTACCGTTTCATTTCCTTTTCATATCTATTGAACCATCTAGAATATCATCGGATACTCTAGAAAGCTCACATGAAGTGTGCCTTTACATAATCATAACCTTTCTTTTACATCATTGCTCACACGAGCTGTGGGTCGGAACGTAAGCTACACGATGCTACTCAAACGAGCTGTGGAGAATTCGTAACAAATACAGGACCTCAACCATCGGTAGAACATTCAAGACCAACACCCGAACCATGAAATCCCTAATGACATGTCATTTGTATCTTACGAATTCCTAAGGTTCAACCGAGACTCGATAACCGTCATTATATTAATTTATGTATACATCGATCAAGTTACATTATAATTAACATAATAACATACATTTAAATAACATGAATATAACAATCGTTCATACGAACTTACCTCGACAACTAGGGGCGTAGAAGTTAAAGCGAGTTATTCCGAAGCTTTTACTTTGCTCGATCTAGGTCCATACGTGGTCTATCTTGATCTAAATAGAAAAATTTCAATCCATTTAATACCTCTAGTATTCAATGTAGTCCACATTTCATATTTATGCAAAATTACTATTTTGTCCTTAACATCTTAACTTTTCACAATTTAGTCCTTAAGTTCAGAAATTGAAATCTAATAAATTTAATCACCCATTTAAGCTAACCGAATTTATCAAGGACTTATATCAACCCAAATCAACCATCATTTCATAAATTTAGCATGAACTTTTACTATTTTTACAAATGAATCCCTAAATGCAAATTTGATCAAAAAAACACTTGATAAAACTTGTTTATCTCTCAAAAAAGATTAATAATCTAGAATTTAACATCAAGAACCATTCAAAAAGTTCATGGCACAACCCTCAACCTTCAACAACTTTACAAATTGACCCTCGAGCTATCCAGATTAAGCTAGAACGACTTCAAAAACATAGAAATCATTAAAAATAAAGATTGAAAACACTTACATGCACTAAAGGAAGCTTGGTCAAACCTAGCCTTATCTTTAATGGTGAAATTCGATTGAGGAAGAAGAAATGAAGATGATACTTATTTTTCTTTATTTTGTTTTAGGTTTTAATTACTTAATTACATTTTTTACCTTTAAAAACTTTATTAATTTCATCAAAACCATACCATAAACATCCACTAACCATACAAAAGGTCTAATTACCATTTAATTCCACTCACTTTAAGGTTCCATAAGCATTTAACCCTTTTAACTAATGGAACTCTATATTTGCAATTTTTATGATTTAGTCCTTTTCACTTAATTAATCAAGCAAACATCAAAATTTCTTAATGAAATTTTAATACGACCTTACTAATATCTCATAGACATTAAAATAGTAATAAAATAATAATTTACTCATCAAATTTGTGGTCTCGAAACCACTATTTTAATTTCACTGAAAATGGGCTGTTACAAAAACTCTGAAATGTGAAAATGGGCGAATCCACTAAGTATTCAGATGGATTTATCAATCCATTAACAAGAAGGATTCTAAGTGATTCTAAATTTTCATATATGTGATAAAATGAATGTGATTTTGTAATTTTCAAATTGACCTACACTGGGCTTTAAAAGCTCACCCTTTTACGTTTTTTATTTTTCACATAATAATCGAGGTTAGGACATGGGCTTAGCTTACGGAGGCGCACTCGAATATTTTCAAATAAACTATCATACTTTATTACTTGATATTATGGAACTGTTATTTATTATTATGGACTGTTTCATGGGACTTTTTATTTCAATTTTGGGGTTTTTGGATGAGATTGCATGATTCGGCTTTTAAAACTATATTTTAAGATGGTTTATAAATTTGGTAAGAAAAACTAAAAATTTTAAACTCAACGACAAACCCAACTCGATGTTGTTATTTCAAACTTAAGAATTCATTTTTATAAATTTGAATCTATTTGCCCACTTAATCAATGTTTTATAAGAAGCATCAAACTATAATTTCAAAATCAAGAAATGAGATTTAGAAATTTTCCACTGCGACACTTTCTTCGAAATATGACGTTTTCTGTATATATTCAAAACTCGAGTTTTCTATATATAATCTAAGTTAATCAGTTTTTGATCATTACTTTTTAAAAGAAAATTTATAAACACTACTTGACTTTTCTCAAGTTAAAATAGCATCGATTTTTATTAAATGACGCTTTTTGGAAGAAAAATAGTTAAATGTTTTTCTACACCATCTACTTTGCCAATGTGATCTTTGAGATTTAGCCATAACGTCTAGACTAGATTTAGAAGGTTACATTTAGTGGTATTAGAGCCTAGTTCAAAACTTAAACTGTGGTTATTTTCGAAAGTTGCATGCATATCTAATAAAGGGGTATTTTGGGAGAAATACATGCCATAGTTAAAAACTTATATTAACACAAAATTGTGATTTTGTTAAAAATCTGAGACTCCGAAGCTAGGCCAATATAAGTATTTCTTACATTCTTAAATTCTAGATTGTGAAACTATAGACTATGAAACAATAAACTGTGAAACTTTAGATTATGACGAAACTTTTCGACTGGAAACATTTTGGAATAATGACGAAAATTCATTTCTAAATTGTTTGATAATTTCATAAAACTTAGACAATCGATATTGAAAATACTCGTGGTGTATGAACCTGAGATATGAGAACTCGTGGAGAGCAAGGTCAAGGGACCCAAGTCGGTTTGTCTGTGTCACTAGTACACACTCCTGAGTTAATGGCTAAGCATGTTGAGCATGCACCTACTATTGATGAGAGCCAACATGAGACTGTTGATGATGTTGCAACACAGGCCATGCTTGTAACAACTTAAACCCGGCCTAGATGTTTTTTTTCCGAGTCTGGCGTGCCGCATTGAAGTGTCTTTTGAAAACCATGTTCTCATTGAAAACCTTCTTAATTATAAGCTTAAGTAAAATCCCAGTTATGTTAGTTTATTTATTTATGTAAAATGTGGTACATAGAAAAATTATTAAATTTATTCCCAATATTTCTATTCAATTATGGAAGCTACGTTTAAAAGAAATCTATTTACGAAAACGTGATATTTAAAAATTAAGGTGCGGAAACGTAGTGTTAGAAAATAATTATTATTTTGGAAAATCGTGTTCTACTTCTAGCAGATATGAATCATGATCACATCAACTCCCAAATTTAAAATCCAGAAATTTTAGAGGTATTATTACAAAAATAAAACCCGGCATAAAATTTAATAAACAAAAAAGCAAATTTAAACAGCAGCAGTTGTGTGGCCACCTCCAAGTCTCTCGTAGCACCGAATCGCCTAAGGTTGGGGCTTACCTGCATAGTTAGACAAAAGGGTGAGTTTGATAAAACTCAGTGTGTAATCCCTTATCAAATAGTCAGCATACAGAACAGAATCAGTCTAGGCCAGATCCCTTTAACAGTAACAGTACAGTGTAGGCCTTAGCCCAATATAGAAACAGTATGGGCCTAAGCCCGATACAATATCAGTATGGTGCAAGTATGCAAACCCATCCCAATCTAGCCAACACACCACCCATACCAACTCAACACACCATGTGGGGATAGAGTTGACCCACCCAGCCCTCACACCAATACTGCAGCATAGCTACCAGTAGTAAGAATGGCTAAGAGCTGTAAACAGGATAGCTATAAGCTATAAACAGAATGGCTGCAAGCCATAAGTATAGTAATATGATTGACACAAAGCCATCAGTAGCAGTGATATGATTGACACACAACCATCAGTAACGGTAATATGTTCGACACAAAGCCATCAGTAGCGGTAATATGCTCGGTACAAAGCCATCAGTAACAGTGAAATGATCGGTACACAGCCATCGATAACGGTAATATGATCAGTATAAAACCATCAATAACGGTATTATGATCGGCACAAAGCCATCAGTAGTGGTACTATGATCGGCATAAAGCCATCAGTAGCATTGCAGCAAAGCTGCCAGCAACAATATCGCAACAAAGTTGCCAGTAATAGTATATGTGGCCAAGCCACCAGTAACAGTGATTGTGGAAGAGCCACCAGTACAATATTTCCTCCATAATAGTATCCCAACCAAATGCAATATGTCATGTATGCAGAATGCCATACTCAGAATCAGTCATTCAAATCACAGACAAATCAGTCATACCAAACACAGACAAATCATTCATTTAACCACAGACAAAACAATTATTTGACCTCGAGGGAAAAATAGTCATTTACCCATAAGGGCATTACGGTTATTTTACCCTACAGGGGTATTACGGTCATTTTACCCTATGAAGATATTACAGTCATTTTACCTTATGGGGGTATTATGGTCATTTTACCCTATGAGGGTATTATGGTCATTTTACCCTATAGGGGTATTACGATCATTTTACCCTATGAGAGTATTACGATTATTTTACCTTATGAGGGTACTACTGTCATTTTACCCTATAAGGGTATTACAGTCATTTTACCCTATAGGGGTATTACGATCATTTTACCCTATAGGGGTATTATGGTCATTTTACCCTACAGGGGTATTACGATCATTTTACCCTATGGGGGTATTACGGTCGTTTTACCCTACAGGGGCATTACGATCATTTTGCCCTTCAGGGGTATTATTGTTATTACACATATTTTAGGGTTTCAGTACCAATAACGACCTTCCCAAAGGTCTACAGTTGCCTTGAGCGACACAGATAATCTACATGGTCAAAACAGTGTAAATGGGCCCAAAGCCCAATATTCGACCCAAGTTGGCCCACACGCTCGTGTGGCCCATTTGGCCAAAATTCAAACACGACTATACGAACTACATAGCCCAATCCAGTTTCTGCCACTTTTTGTAGCTTTTATCCGTGTGGAACCCATGAGCCTATTGGGCCCACACGGCCCATAACGGCCCAAGAGCATGGGAATGCTCGTGGTGGCCTCTACAATCTAACACCCATACTTGTGGGCTCGGTTCTCCATGCGAGCGTTCACACGCCCATGTGACCTCAATCACCGTATTTTCAGCTTTTTGGCTTTATGACAAAAATGATTTACGGTGTACAATTACACACCTAATTGCGAAACGTACGAATCGTCCATGTGCTTCAAAGCCTATTTTCCATCAAATCATATTGTTAGTCATCCAAACATTAGGATTCCTAAACATACAATCCTAAACCAACCCTTTATCAAAAATAGCTTCTACCAAAAATACTTGTCCAACAGATTACCTTTCCTTTGACTAGATTAGTCGGTTGTGGTTGCCTACTAATTCCAGAGATTGGTGTAGCCACCCTTCCACAACCTGGCGGAAAATCTCAAAGAGCTGACACTTTACGCCGTTTAAACTTGAGAGTAGAGGCTACACACTCAAACTCAGCCAGTACCTTTGCTATCTCTTTACTATTAGCACCCTCTTCACCTATCGGAAGTTTTAAAACCTAAAAGAACAAACACATAGGAGGAAAGAGAAGAATAGATAGTAAGGGATCGCACCTTTTGGCTTAAACAGTAAAAGAGAGAACTGAAAGGAACCGAGAGACTTACCAATTAATAGAGATTACTTGCCGAATCAAAAATAGGAATGGAGAGAGTACGGAATGTAAGAGCAGAGAATGTAATAGCCCGGATTTGGGCCTAGTCGAAATAGTGGTTTCAGGACCACAAATGTAATATTTTGAAAATTTCTACAGTAAGATATTATCCTTGGTATAGCAAAATAAGGAAATAAAGTAACAAAAAGGGAAATTTTGAGTTATGCCAACATTGAGAAGTATATTATGACATATTAATGCAAGGAAAGATTAAATCGCAAAGTGAGAAAATTATTATTGCCCAAGAGTAAATACTCAAAATTTGAGGGTTAAAGTGTAAATATGAAAAAGTTTAAGGACCAAAGGTGTAAATATTTTAAGGGTGGAATGATCTAGAAACTAAGGAAAATGGATGAATTAGGACCAAACTGAATAAGATAAGAATTATGAGGGACTAAATCATAATTTTACCAAATTAAGTGTGACTAAATGATGGAATTTTAAAAGATTATGAAGGGCAAAATGGTCAATTAGAAGAGAGAGAAATCTAGAAGGCAATGATGATGTTGGTGATATTTTAGATTAATTAATTAAATAAATATTAGTTTATTAATATTTTAATATAATTTTTAAATGATATTTTATTAATTTATTATTATACTATTTAGTATATATATGAAAGAAAAGATGAGAAATTATCATCTTCTTCCCCATACAACCAACGGATGAAGAGGAAAGAAAGAAAGAAACTTTCTTTTCTTTACAATTTGGTCCTTTTATCAAAAATTCACCATTTTCACTTATAAATCAAAAGAATTTTCATATCCATCAAGAGAGAAAGATAACAAGGAGACTATGGGGAGCTAGAATATCAAGTTAGATTCAAGAAATAGAAGCTGGAGGAGAGAGAAAATCAAGTTAAAGATTGAAATCAATTGAGCAAGGTAAGAACATCAAGATTTCAATACATTTTTTAGTTTGATATTATTGAAAAGGTATGAAATTGATGTTAATGTATAGTTTTATTATATAAGGTTTTATGTTCTTGGTATGTTAGTGAAGAGAAAATAAGAGAAAGTGATGAGAAATAGTGTAGAGAAAGAAAATAAGAGTGTTATAAACTTAGTAATCAATATTTTGCACTAAAACAGTTTGGACAGCAGCAGTAGGTTGACTTTGAAAAATCACAAAAAATTTTGAAAATTGAATTAGAAGATTAATAAAATATTAAATTAAAGCTTATTGAGTCTAGTTTCTTATAAAAGAAACTGTGTAAGCAATAGAATTGTAAATAATGAGATATAATAAATTTTGTGAGACAATGTCAGAATGATTTCGGGTTCCCCTGTTCTGTCTTTGGAAAATCATCAAAAATTGAATAAAAATAATTATGAGTTATAATTTATATGATTAGAATCCTTAATGAATCTATTTTAAAATGAAATAAACAGAAACATCATCAAAATTCTGTACAATTGAATAATTCATTTTTAGTGAAGAGTGGTCGGAACTGTCAGACAGCGAAATAGGGGAAATTTTAAAGAATAAACTGTACTATTTGGCTAAACCAAAAATTCTGAAAATTTTATGAAAAGAATATATGTGAGTCTAGTTTCAGGGAAAATTAACAGATCTTAATTTGGATTTCTGTAGCTCAAGAGATAAATGATTTAGTGACTATGACTCAAATGGACAACTTTGAATAAATTTACAAGAAACTAGTGAAATTATAGATAATGTTACTTATAAGCATGTTATGTAAATTAAGGATGTGGAATGAAGAGGAGGAGGAGGAAAATAAATTTATGAGTATTATGCTAGCATGGATTTGCATTTCAAATGGTTAATTTGTATGATTTGGGCTCGAGGACTAAATTGAATAAAAGTAAAACTTTAGGGGCAATTTTGGAAAAATGTCAAAATGACCAAATTGTATGAAATGAATTGTTTTATCATTTAAATTACTAAATTGAATGAAATATTAATTTAGATCAAGATTGGGTGGAAATTCGAGAAAAAAATAGAAATTTTTCAAAATGTCCCTGAATTTTGGTATTTCTGCAATTTAGCCTGGTGAGTTCGTATGAACTATATTTTGTATAATTTTAATTGAATTGAATGCTATTTGGAAATGAATATTATATATGTGTGTGTTTGAAATTGAATTATTATTGGATGTTTTGAAATGATTATCGAAAGCTCGATTGGGTTGGAAGCTTGTTGGAGATATATCACATTATCCATTGGTTCTATCGGAAATTTTGGATGATTTGATTCTGGTTATTGTATAAGTTGAATTGGTTAATGTCAGCTCATAAATGTTTTGATTTTTATTGGTTATAAATATGAATGTTTGATGAAATGAAATGTCTGAAAATTAATTTGTAAACTCCGGTAATGCTCTATAACCCTATTCTAGGGAAGGATACGGGTTAGGGGTGTTACAGAGAATCCCTTAAACCAAGACTAAACCGAAAGTAGGAGAGGGAAGAGAGAAAATAACCAGTAACATAAGAAAGGGAGATGAACTACTAAGATTCGATTGAGAGAGACAAAGAACAAGAGAAATTTTCCAAGAGGAAACCGTTTGAGAAAAAGGGAAACACACGAATTTGGCAAAGAAGAGAAAAGGTAACTAAATGTTGAGAAAACAAGAGCCAAAACCTGAAAGTGTTGAGAGGGAGAGAAAATGCAGTAATTGACCAGAAGGGAAAAAACCGATTGGAAAAGGGAATTAAACAAAAATATCCAGTCAAGCAGAAAACAAACAAAAGGGAAAATAATAATACCCGAAAGGGTCTATAGCCTCTTCGGCCACCCAAAACCAAAAAGCAGAGAAAAGTAACAAAAATATGACCAAAAACAAGTTCCCTCGCACAAACCAACCCAATTCTAAAAGAAAAACACCCCAAAAACTGAATTCAAGAGTTCTTAAAGTCCCTATACAGCACAACTCTCCCTTTCCCCCACATAGCCTTGATTTCCTCCTATAATTTCTCCACAACAACAACCAACCGAACCATTATCCAAGTCCCCCTTTTCTCTCCTAAATTCTCTCCACAAACCTCTTCAAAGACCAATTCAAACTTTTTTCTACTCAGCAGTATTTCAATCAACTTCTGCTTCTCACATGGTAAAAGAAGCAAAATAAATACTCCTTTGTGCATAACGTGACTCAAACTCAAGCCCCTTAAAAGCAGTAACACACCACTTACCATTAGGCCATCAAGCTCCTTATGCTACACTTTATCTTCAATTAATAAAAAAGTCTAAAGGCCAAAGTCCAGGTTCCTTTAAAAGAAAACCAAAATAAATTGCAAGAGCCAAGACTTGAACCCAGGCTCCCTTGTAACCTTAATGACGCCACAACCACTAGACCACATGCTTCCTTATAACATTTTTTAAACAAAACAATCTAAAAGGCCTACATCCAAGCATTCAGGGTTTTATCCACTTAAAACCAAAATTTTTGCTAAAGCCCAAGTTCGAACCCGGGACTTTCCAACTCTTCTTAGGATCTATATCCACTAAAACAAACATACTTTTGTGTCAATTCCTAGCTCACATAAACTTTTGTGCTCAGCTTCCAAACCGTTCCCTTGCTCAAGGCCCAATACTTCTAGGCCCAAATTCCAAGGCGTTATAATGCTTACGGTGCTACAGCGAGTAGCTAGAGCCCATTTAGAGTGAATAGTCATGGAACTATAGCTGAGAGGCTTCGTTCTAATAGAGCTAAGTTACCTAGGGGTGTTACTGGGACGACCCCTATCGTAGTTGAATATTGGTTAGAGGCTACAAAGAGAATTTTAGATTATATGAAGTGTACCCTCGAACAAAAATTAAAGGGCACTATATCATTGCTAAGAAATGACGCTTATTGTTGGTGGCAAGTCGTCATGAGAGGTACTCAGATAGAGAGGCTGACATGGGAATACTTTTGGATAATTTCTAGAAAATATATGTCGGTACTAGATATGTCGAGGCTCAGAGGTTAGAGTTCATTCATCTCAAATAAGGGGACAAGTCTGCAGTCGAGTGTGAGACTAAATTCTTAAGGCTAAGTCACTATACTCTGTGAATGATCTCAACAGAATAGGATTAATGCGTTAGGTTTGAAAACAAACTAAGATATGGATTGATGGTGTTAGTAGCCCCTCACCAGGAAAGGCTTTTTGAAACTTTAGTGTAGAAAACCAATATCGTTGAGGAAGTGAAGCGTGTGGAACGCAAAAAGAGGGATAAGGCTAGAGTCCCTGTTAAGAGAGATGTTTGTCCTACTACTTAGGCTTCGTGACCCAACAACTGGGTTAAAGATGATAGACCTCGATAGAATAACATAACTATTAATGACATAATTGTACTCAGCCCCTTAGGACAATTTGTTTCTGTGAACAAAATTTATTAGACATGCCCGTTAGAAATTAAATAAAAGGTATTTTTGGTAGACTTCACGGAATTACCCTTCGATGAATTTGATCTTATTTTGGAAAAGGACTTGTTGGTGGAACACCAAGTCAGTTTGGATTGTGCTATAAAGATGGATCCCTTGAAAACTTTTTTTGGGAAAGAGATAGTGATGGTTGGAGAGTGTAGAGATTACTTATCTAACGTGATCTCTGCTCTAGTGGTCGAAAAGCTTGTGCGCAAAGGATGTGAAGCCTATCTGGCTTATATTCTGGACATGAATATCAGTGAGTCAGCTGTACAGTAAGCAATTTTCTTGACGTCCTTCCAGAGGAGTTACCTAGATTACCTTTGGAGCACAAGGTTGAATTTGGCATTGATTTATTCCCTGGAACAGCTTCGATGTCCATTCCCCCTTATCGCATATCCCCGAAAGAGCTGGTGGAACTTAAGGCACAGTTATAGGAACTTCTAGATTGTGGATTCATTAGACTGAGTGTGTCACCAAGGGGAGCCGCTGTTTAGTTTGTAAAGAAGGATGGATCTATAAGACTCTGCATTAATTATCAGCATCCGAACAAGTTGATCGTAATGACATGATACCCTTTACCGAGATTGATAATTTATTTGATCAGTTCAGGGGTACGAAAGTGTTCTCTAAGATCGACCTGATGTCTGGATACTATCAGTTGAAAGTGAAAGCGACATACGTTCCTAAGACCGTATTTGGAACTCGGTATGGTCATTACAAGTTCCTAGTGATGCCCTTCGGTCTCACGAATGCTCTGACAACTTTTAAGGATCTAATGAATCACGTTTTTGAACCCTATCTTGATCGATTTTTTGTAGTCTTCATTGACGACATCTTGATCTACTCCAAGTCTAAAATAGAACATGATGAACACTTGAGAGTTGTCTTGCAGATTCGATGTGAGAGATAGTTTTATGTTAAATTGAGTAAGTGTGAGTTTTAGCTCCACGAAATGATGTTCTTGAGACATGTGGTATTAGTTGAGGGTACCTGTGTCGACCCAAAGAAAATTGAGGCTATCTTAGACTGGAATCAACCTAAGAATGTTAGTGAAATATAAAGTTTCCTAAGATTTATCGACAATTATAGGAGGTTTGTGGAAGGGTTTTCCTTGATTGCAGCTCATATGACCAAGCTGTTGAGGAAAAGTGCACCTTTCAAGTGGACTGAAGAGTAGTAGGAAAGTTTTGAAAAGCTTTAGTATGTGTTGACTTAAGGGCTTGTTTTGATCTAGACATATTTAGGAAGGATTATGTGGTATACAGTGATGCGTATCATACCGGTCTTGCTTGTGTTTTGATGCAAGATAATAAGGTTGTAGACTACACCTCTAGATAACTTAAGCCTCACGAGCATAACTATACAACCCATGATCTTAAACTTGCAACTATTTCTACATTTTAATTGATGGAACATTTTCCAAAATAACAAAGGTAAATTGTGATTTTTCTTAAAAGAGAGAGTAACTAAGGTTTTCAAGGAATGACAAGGTAGATTAGTCATAAAGGTGGCTAATGTGATCTTCACAATTCAACCATAATGTCTAGGTAGGGTTTGGGAGGTTACAAGATAAGGTAGAAGTTACCTTAGAGTCATCAATGGCTATAAGGCATAGGTTAGCTACTTCTTAATCTTCATCATCGAAGAAATCCTCATCACTCCATGTAGCCACATTGGCCTTATGCTTTTGTTTGCTTGATCCCTTCTTCCATTGAGTATAATCAAACTTGATATGTCCCAGTTTCTTACTCTCAAAACAAATAATGAGATCTTTCTCCTTGGCAGATTCAAGCTTCAATCTCTCATTCTTTTGGAATTTTCTTCCTTTATTGGACTTCATGAACCTCGTGAATCTCCAAACAAACATGGCCATCTCTTTATCTTCATCCACCTCTTCACTTGATTCACTATCTTCACTTGTGGTGGATTTAAAAACAACCTTTTTCTTCTCAATTTTGGCTTCTTTAACCCCTTCATTGAGCATCATCTCGTGTGTAAGCAAAAAACCAATGCGCTCATCCAAAGTCAACATCTCTAAATTTTTTACTTCTTCAATTGCAGTCACCTTAGCTTCCTACGATTTAGGCAAGCTCCAAAATAACTTCCTTACCACCTCTTCATTTGGATATGTCTTCTTATAAGACTGTAATCCATTAATGATGATAGTAAACCAATTGGACATCCTCTTGATATCTTCTTCAGGCTTCATTTTAAAGGTTTAATAATTTAGAGTAAGAATTCCAACATTAGACTTCTTTAGTTGGTTAGTACCTTCATGTGTATCTTTAAACTTATCCAATATCTCCTTGGCATTGGAACAAAATGATACTTTAATATATACTTCCAGGCCAAGTGCACAAAATAAAGTGTGCATAGCCTTGGCTTTCAACTAAATACTCCTTCTATCTTCCTCATTCATTATTTCTTACTTTTAGGAATAAGGAACCCTCCTTCTTGCTTGAGAGGTATGAAGATGTCTCATACTAAATGATCATTTGCTTGTATAAACAATATCATTCTTGTCTTCTAATAAGAATAGTTGGCACTTTTGAAGTAAGGAGGTTGGAGATAGATTGTGATTCTCCAAGAAAAACTAAACTGAATGTAGATGTTATCTTTTGTGGATTGATTATCTGAAAGTTGAGCTACCTTAAAGATCTTCTCTTGATTGTACAACCATCAAATTGAGACTAGCTCTGATACCAATTGATAGCTCAAATAATCAAATTAAAATTGCCAAGAGGGGTGAATTGGATTTTTCAAATTTTGTGGATGCTAGAGAATAAGGATAGAAAAAATTTAATACAAGAATTTATAGTGGTTCGACCCCAATTGCCTACTCTACTACCTTCTCTTTCCACTACTAAGGATTTTCCCAAATTCATTAATTTGACAACCTTTAAGGACAAGGTTTAATCTTATAAACTCCATTAAGGTTTCTACCGAAACCTTAATACACAAACCCTTTCAAAGAAACACAAATAAGCAAACAAATAAGTAACCCTTACAAGATCAATGTGTTTGCCAATAAAGCACAATTACAAAGAAGAACACTTAAGCTAATAGAATAACAATGAAGCTCACAAGTGTATGTAAGGAAAGTATGAAAAATTGAGCACAAAGGTTGTTTGATTGATCTTTAAGCTTGAATATATTCTTTCTTATAGTTGTAGGACCTTTGGAAGTTGGTATTCATACCCACTAATTGATTTCCAACCGTTGTGGTTTATAAAGAATTAAATAGAGCCGTCGGGGATGAAAATACTAGATCATTAAATTTACCTGCAATAAAAGGTATCGATACCTTTCTACAAGTATCAATACTATTAGCATTTAATGCATGATTCAGCGACCGTTAAAGCTAGTTTCCAATGATAACAAAGATATTTTATCGATACCTAGTAGAAGGTATCAATATTTTTGAATGGGTATTAATACTTTTTGTGATTGTTTGAAAAATCAAGTTAGAATGCAAAATCAGTATCGATATTAATAGATGGTATTGATAAAAATACAATAGGTATCGATATATTTTGAAAAGTATCGATACTTTTTGCTTTTTTTCAAAAAAAATTCAAGTCAATAAGCAAGTTTGGTAACGATATAAAAAATGGTATTGATAAAAATTATATGGTTATCGATACTTTATGAAAAATATCGATACTTTTTGTAAGAAGCAATTTTTCAATCAGTTTGGGAATGTTTCAATCGAGTTAAAGAGTTTAAAACTGTTTTTCAACTTTGTCCAAAATTTTCTAAGTGTTCAAATCATTTTCTAATATGTTTGGAAGTCTTGAAATGATCATTTTCTAATATGTTTGGAAGTCTTGAAATGATTTTTATTATTTGAACTTTGTAATTTCTTTGTTCACAAACAAACTTTATTCAAAAACATTTTTATTTGTTATATCAAAAAAATTTATCAATACAAAGTTTAATTTTAGTAAAATAAGTGTTTTTATGCATGTTTCAGTGTTTTAATGATCCGTAAGGCCAATTTGGGCTTCGAGTATGACTAATGGTTTATTTGAGTGTGTAGGGCATCAATTTGGGCATGTAGGACATCAATTTAGGCTTAAGTATGCAAGGACCAACAATCATGTCGCAACATCAACATCCAATGTCGTAACACTAAACTTCGAAGCATTAAGGGCTGAAAACAGGGTTGACGTCATGACGTGGGGATCTTGGCGTCGTGACGTTGTGATGGGAGCATGACTTAAAGATGATGTCAGCGGTCGCGTGAACAAAATTTAAAATTGCAATTTGTTTATTAAACTAAGGGTATTTTAGGAATAAATTACTTTAATGTTGCCCTAGGTTTTGCCTGTATATACACTCTTATAATCTCATTAGAGGGTGGAAAAAATTAGACATTGTTCATACTTAAATAGTTTTCTTTATAGTTTATTTAATTTTTGCTTGGTATGGATTTTCCTTTTTCTAATGTGAAGACAGTTGCAAGTGGAGATTGCTCTGGAGCCGCCCATATATTTATTCAAGAGCTTTCTCCTACTTCTTGTTCTTTTATTTATATTTTCATTAACCTGATCAGTTATTATTTGTATGAATAACTAAATAAATTATGATTTATTTTTATCTAGCATGTTTCGGTTATGGATCTGTTTAATTGATTAAGTAGTTTAACGAGTGGATGTTGAGTAGTTAATAATTAATTCATCATTAAAACTCGAGTTCTTCTATTAATTACAACCATTGAAGCGAGTTAATCTTCTACCGGTTAACTAAACTTAGGCTAAAGCTCGTATCATTGACACTAGGAATAAGAAATTCTATTAGGTTAATTTAGGTTAATTGATTTAAATAGTTTAATAAATAATATAATTTGGATTCACACTACTAACTTGTAAATTGATTAGATTAGTAATTAATTTAACAATAATTTTTCCAATTTGCAATCCCTTGGGTACTACCCTCGGAATACTTATCGGTGTTCTGTTGTAACACAAATCTATGTTACAATTGGACATGTTTTGTTTTAGTTAGCACACTTAATTTATATCTATTTATTTGCTCAATTTTAACTCTAAACATTCGCACGTTTGGAGGCAGCCAAGGAGGCTCTAACGTTTGGACAAGCTAAGCTAACGAGGACGAAGGATTTAAGGTCAGTTTTTGTACTCTGCTTTTGGGTGATTGATGATCTTGGGTTGCATGTATAATTTGTGTCTATGTCTTTTTTGAGTTTTTTTTTTTGAATTCGCGGTTGTGTATGAATATGGTGTATAAGTAGGTTGTGCATGCATAACACTGTGTAAGTATGTTTATTGGATGTCTATTGATTGTGAATTAACGTATTGATAAATGGCATACTATATGTTACAGTATAAGTACAATGACTTGCGTGAAATGCATGTTTATTATGTGCGGAGTATGGAGGGAGTTACATTGTCGGGATACTGAAGGTAGAAAATTGGTGTAATGGAGGAATGCGACGATTAAAAAAGGATACAAGGGAGTTTGGTGGCATCATGGAATCGTTATCGACTAGTCCTTTGGGGCGACATCGTGACAATGGTTGCCGATTGGTCCTTCGAGGTGACACCATGACGATGGTATATAGGTCTCTCGGAGTGACACCATGTAAACGATATATAGGTCCTTCAGGGCGACACCGTGCAAATGATATATAGGTCCTTCGCGGTGACACCTTGAAAGGGGTTTATCGATTCTTTGGAAGCAAAAGTCCATGGTTAAGCCATGGCATGATCTAATGGTGAACAGGTACACCTCGTGGCAAAAATGGAGTCTACCAGGATGACAAATAGGGAGCCTATCAGGCCATAAAAAGGGAGGTTACTGTATGACTTATTTGGCGAGTAGCTTGTTAAGATGATCATTGTGTATTTGAAAACACAGGTAAGTGTGATAAATAGTGGGATTCGCCAAAATGTGAAGGTAAGAGGAATTGATAGAAGCATCTTAAATGTGGCATATGTTGAAGCAATGAGTATTTCCTTCGAGGAAAGTGTAAATAAAAGTCAGCCAGAGTTGATGTAGAATCATCATGGGTTAAGTGTTTATGAAATGGTTCATTGAATCTAATATACTAAGTGGTAATTGATAAATAGGTAGCCAGAAAAGGGGAAAGCCCGCCAAGGACCAATTTGAAGGGAATGTCCATCGAAACTATACCATTGGTAAAGCCCGGCAGAGACTTACAAAGAGGATGTCCGTTAAGACTATGTAGCGAGGAGAAAGTCCACAAAGGCTATCAAATGAGAAAGTCCGCCAAGGACAATCTAAATAAGAGATTGAGAACTATCTATTAATTGAAGCATCTTAGTAAAGTGGTTTAAAGTGGAACAGTCTTATAGCACTACCTTGCAAGTACGAGTCCACAAGGAAAAAGGGGTTTTTATTAATTAACTAAACCTCATACTCAAGATTGAAAATGAAGATGTTGGATTGCATTATCTTTATGGAAGGGTCTATGCAAAGGCTAAGTGAAGAGAAGATAGTCGTCGGGGTAATATGGTAAACATGTGTTGGGTCGGTGTGGAATGAATAGAGCGGGGTAAGGATCCGCCGTTATGGCAAAGAAAATTTAACGTCTGCTAATAGTAGCTAACAATCCACATATTCGTGTATATGGTTGTCTTTAAGGAGTCAACCAAGAAAGGTAAATTGGAAGTTTGAGATGAAACTGAACAGGGTCAAGTCCCATAAGAAATTGATATTGGGTAGAGCACACTTATGATTAAATCAGGGGATATGTCTGCCACAGAGAAATAAAGCAATCGGTTATGCTAGAGAAATGATGGAACTTCCCTACAATATTAAGGGAGATTAATTTTTGTGCTTTTATTCTTATTCCCTGAAAATATAGAGTCTTTATCATGAAATGGTTTAATGAATCTAATATACTAAGTGGTAATTGATAAAAGTCTTAGATTGAAAAAGAGTTCAGATGTGACAGTTCTCTATAGGAAATAGCCTAAAGGCTTGCTAGCTAACTCACTTAAGTTTATTTTTCAGCCCGTTTCACGTATTTTTCATAATCCCTGATATATTTTGGAGTCATTATATTTTTTATGTGCATGAATTTGAAACTAGCCATTATATCTTTGATTTGCAATAATGGTTTTCTGAAGGTGAATCTATTTTTGTAGAAGGTGATTCTTTTTTAAGAAAACCAAGGAGTCTAATTTTTTTTCACCTATTTTTAATTTTATTTACTTGGCTTCTTATATTCATTGGCACATGCTACTGAATAGAATTTATGCATTGATGTTCAGGGTATCTGGTTGCTTGAATTCTTTATTTTGACTTTTTCAAATATATTTTACAAGGTACCTTTTATTAATCTAGTTTTTTGCATATTTCTTTACTTAAAATCTTACCTTTTGAAAACCTTTATGCATGTATAATTTTACAATGTTTTAAAATAATAAACATTTAAAAAATTAAAAGGTAATTTGTTTTAAAAACATTTGAATTTCCTTTTTATTTAATTTTTTATTATATGATAATTACTAAAAAAATATATGTTTTATTTATTATATAATGTATTTTTTTGTGAAAAATGATAAACAGAATTACAACTTAACAACTACTAAAAGACTCTAAAAGCTTTGTCTTGTTGGATAGCCGTAACCTCCAAATCAGGAGGTATGTCAAAGATTTGAAGGGAAGTCTGCCAAGAGAGACTAATCTTTGCCAATTGGTCTGCAATTAAGTTACACTCCCTAAGAACATACTTAATTTCCCACAGACCTTCAGAACACAAAAACTGTTTAACTCTTCTGAGCAAGGTAATACCGGAGTCCATTAATTCCTCTATGGACAAGGCCCTAACCACTTCAAGATTATCTGTTTGAATCCTGACTTTCTTGTAGCCCTTACTTAATAAAATGAGAATTTCATCAAGAATACCCCAAAGTTTTGCTTTCAAAGGCGAACATCTGCCCAAATAATGATTGAAACCCAAAATCCAATTGCCAACCTGATCACGAATCACGCCCCCCACGGAAGCATTTCCGGAAGCTGTAGTCACTGCTCCATCAGAAAATAAATAGACCCAATTGTCTTCATAATGAGAGTGAATTTCCGAATAGGGTGAATTAGCCTTGATCCCATTTAGAAAAGGTTTGAACTGCTAGGCCCAACTTAGAGAGACTTTTACAACTTTAGAAGCCGTACAATTGATGTTTTGGAAGATGAAAAGATTCCTATTTTTCCAAATTCGAAAAGCAATTAATCTAGATAAGCATGACCAAGTAATTCCCTTATCTTGCATCTTAAAATGACAACAAAGGTTAGTGTAAAACCAAATTTGAAAAGAATTAGTAAAAAAAACCTAGGTTGCTTCTCAGGAGGGACTACAAGCGTCCATGCTTCCTTAGCCATCAAACAATCTCGAAGACCATGCATAATGTCCTCAGTATCATGACCAGATAGAAGGCACGCACTATTTTTGCTTAATTCCTCTCCTAGGGTGTTCTGAATTAGTAGGAAGCCTCTGCTTGGCCACAAGCCAAAGAAAGAGACGGACTATCTATGGGCCTTGATATATTTCCAAATAGGCTTCCAAATATCATCTTTGGGAATCCAAGAATCTTATTTTAAAGCCCAGTAAGGACTATAGATAGAAAAAGACCCTGAATCAGATCGAGCCCAAATGATCCTATCCTCACCACCAGCAGAATGATGAGGGGGATACTTATTATACACTTTATCACGTCATCAGGTAGCCAAATACGAAGCAAATCAATGTTCCAAGAACCATTAAGAAGAACTCAATCCCTCAAAGTGCTCTACAAATCAAGGCTTGCATGCGTTAGAATGTAAGAAAAAAGAAGGCCAACCTCTGGTACCCAAGAATCTTTCCAACCACAAATTGTAGAGTCATCACCTACCGACCACATGATATTCTCACAAAAAAGGGGTCACACCTTAGAAAGGGAACGCCAAAGATGAGAGCATTGATTTCTATGAATAGAATCTGGAAGCTGATTCTTCCAACCATATTTCGAACGAAGGATACGAACCCATAAAGCGTTCTTTCTAGAGACTAGGTTGAACCCAATTTTCATAAGGAATGAATTATTCTGGTTTTGAAGGTGCTGAAACCCAAGGCCTCCACAAGACCTAGGCTGACAAATGGACTCCCATCCTACCAGGGCTGTTTTTGGATGATCAGCAGAACCAGCCCAAATGAACTTCCTTGCAATCCTTTCTATCTCATCACACACACCTTTCAGGATTAACAAGGACTGCATGAAATAGTTTGGGATAGCCAGGAGAACTGATTGGGTGAGAGTGACATGTCCCGTAAATGAGAGTTTCCTAGCTTCCCAATTTTGAAGTTTATGCCTCACTTTATCAATCACAAAATTCAGAGTACTTTTAGTAACACGTTTGTGAAGGAGAGGCACCCCCAGATAACTCCCTAGATTAAGAACTTTTTGAAACCCAAAAAACTAGCTAAGTTGATCACAAATATTGGTATCAACACATTTGGAGAAATACATATTACTTTTCCTTACGTTGATTTTATGCCCAGAAAAGTCACTGAAGTGCTTAAGGATTTCCTTTAACAAAAAAGCTTATTCCAGCTCTACTTTTGCCGAAAATGACAAGATTATCAGCAAAAAAATGAGATAACGCTAACCCTGACCTAGATAACCGAATCGAATGCCACCTACCAACTATGATTTCTGAGCAGATAATATGGCCTAACCATTCCATACAAAGAACGAAAAGATAAGGCGAAAAAGGACACCCTTGTCTAATCCCTCTCACAGGCTTAAAGGATCAAGACGGAACTCCATTCCATAAAATTTGCATAGAGGAAGAAGAAATTGCACCCATAATTACATTTCTGAGAAACACGGGAATCCCAACTGCTACCAGAGTCGCATCGAGAAAATCCCAGCTAATCCTATCATAAGCTTTCTCTAGATCCAACTTGATGGCCATCCAGTTTCTACCAACTCTCCTACTACTCATCGAGTGAATGACTTCTTGCGGAATAATGACATTATTAGAAATGTTACGACCAGCAATAAACCCCGCTTGCTTTGGTGATATATAATTCGGAAACACTACTTTAAATTTATTAGCGATCACCTTCATCACCAATTTATACATCATCGAACAAAGACTAATTGGCTAAAATTAACTGAAATCCTCCGATTGATCTTTCTTCGAAATAAGCACAATTAGAGTGTTGTTAAGATCTTCTTCAATTTTATTACCAACAAAGATTCCCTGAACCCACTCACGAACCGCCCCTCCAACTGAGTCCCACTAACTTTGGAAAAAATACGCATGGAACACATCACTTCATGGAGCTTTCAATGAAGCCATGTTAAAAATGGTCTTCTTTATCTCCTCATTTGAAATTGGCTTTTTTAGAAAATCAATATCTTGCTCCTTAAGGCAGGGAAAGGTATTTGAGGGAAGATTAATCATAGGAGTAGGGATTTCACCATACAGTTTCTCAAAGAACCTGACAGCCTCATCACTAAGAATATTCTGATCAGAACACCAGTCCCCACTACTAATGCGTAATGCCAAAATACGATTGAATTTCTTCCTTTGCATTGTACGACTATGAAAGAACTTCGTATTGCGATCCCCAAATTGGAGCCAATCATACCTAGCCTTTTTCCTTCAAAGAAGTTCCTCATGGTTAAGCACACTTTCCAATTCATCTCGAACTTCCATCTCCAAGTTAACTAAGCTATTGGAGGTCAACCGATCCATGGCCTTTTGAATGCTCGTAAGCGATCTCATAAGCTGTCTTTTGCGCGTGCCTATAAAGCCATATACAGATATGTTCCATTCTTTGACATGTGAGGTAAAATTAGATAAGGAATCATTCATGTTACCTGCAAACCTCCACTTACTAGAGACCAAAGCTATAAAATTCGCATGCTTTGTCCAACCTGTAAGAAACCAAAAAGGCCTCCCTTTGGGAATATTGAATTCAGGATTAGTTTTTAGAAGGATGGGCCTATGATCTGTTTTAATACGTGGAAGATGATAAACAAGACTACCCCAATAGGACGAAATCCAAGTATCATTAGCTAATGCTTGATCAATCCGCTCATGCGTATTACCTTTTTTCCAGGTAAAGGAGGGCCTTATGAATCTAAGGTCCTGCAACAAATAAATTACATCTCTTACCAGTGGAGCGATCACTTCTTTTATCCTTAGGTGAGAGGACAACATTAAATCACCCATAATCAACCAAGGTAAAGGATCGTGAGGTAAAACATCTATTAAATTAGTCCAAGAGACTTCCTCTTAACTCTGTCAGGACTACCACACACAAAAAAGATAAAAAAAAATGAATTAGTGAGTATTGGCATGAACACGAAGAAGCATGAATTGGGGATGATTATGAATAATGCTAATGCAAATATTATCCTTCCAACCAACCCAACCCAGATGCCAACTGAAAAACCAATAGACTCAATGCGGTGAGAAAAGTCAAAACCCAATTTATCAATAATAGAATTAGCTATTTTACCACTAACTCTCGGTTCCAGCAGACACACTATATTCGATTTATGCTCAAAATTATACTCATGAAAAACACGGAGAAATTTGCTACATGCACAACCTTGACAATTCCAAGAAAAAATTGACAAATTTAAATCCATAATAAAAATATACAAGAAAAGAATAAATAAAGCCCCAAGAAACCTTACTGTCAAGAGTTTTAGTAATCATTCCTGAATTCTTTTACCAGCACCTAGGTCTATTGAACCTTAATTAGCACTTCGTAATGTGGAAACAGTCTGAGCCAACCTAGACATAGAAACACTCAAAGGAATTTTAGAAGAATTTTTAATTTTAAAATTATTCTCTTTCCCATGCGTAATTTTGTTTATTTTCCTTGTAGCACGAAAGCCCCCATTTTTACTCCCTAATATTTTCCTCGAACTCCGAATTTTATTAACACCCAAAGCTGAAACAGTGGCCCCCCTCAATTGAGCACCATTAGCTGAATCTTTCTCTTTGAACGATACAACAATATGTCTGATGAGGTTTAAACCACCAGGGGAATGACCTACCTGTACTGCAACCGGCTCTGACAACGAAGAAGTTGACTCGGATGAAAGAGAGGGGCCACCATCTTCACTCACCTCCTGACCTACAAAAAACGGATTAAAGCAAGAAACAGTCGCTGTTGTTGAATTGGAATGGTTAGTGGAAGCTTTAAAAATCTTAGCACCAATCGAAACTTTAAAAATCAGAATAATTCAAAAAAATGAAAAGAACTCTCTGGTTCGTTATTTTGAAGAGCAGACTCTGTGTAATGAAGGTTCGTCACGTTGTTGGGCTGATTCATTGAGCTACTCGATGGGTCCATAACAGCCTTGAGAGCTATTGATCCGGCTGCTCTAATATCTAAAGCAGGCTCAACAGGTGTTCGGCCCACTAAGGCTTTCACTTCTGGATTTCTCCTTTGTGGGTTTAAAAGCCCATCACCTTGATCATATATACTATCTCCCACCGATTGCTCAGTCCTTGTTGACTTAGGGTTGCCCTGTGTCTTAAACCCCTGTTACATAACATTCTCTCCAACCTTCAATTTATTCTTAAAACCAGCCAACTTTCCAGTATCTTCCTTATTTAACTCATCTTTTAGATCAAGCAAAACTTCCATATTAGCCAGAGCATCAAATCGAGAACCCAATTTTCCTTTCTCCGTAAAATCAGTTTTTTTAATATTGTTGTTCCTAGAATTACACCTTCCTTTCCTTTCAACCATAATCCAAGGCCCGTAAACAGCACCTTCTCCTCTGCTTACAGCCTCTGTCAGATTAGTACCCTTCTGATCCTTCCCCACTGCCAGATCCGGTTGTGGCGAAGCACATAGCTCCTTAGCATGTCCGTACGTCCCGCAGGTGAAGCAAATCATAGGCAGCGCTTCATGCTCAACTTTCTGATGTAAACCACTCATAAGAACTTGAGCGACCAGAGGCTTGTCCAGGTTGACATAAACAACCATCTTGGCGAAGTGGCCTCTAATTCTACTATTAGTATTGAAATCTAACCGAACAACCTTTCCTATGGTCTCTCTTATTTCTTCAAGAATTTTCCTTTTGTACAGAAACCCTGGGAGGCCTAGTAACCGTATACAAGCCATCACCATGCTTGGGTATGGTTGTAAGGGATTGAATTCTTTGGTCCAGGGTTGAACAGTCAGATATTGACCATAAATTAGCTAAGGACCTTGCGACAGAACTTTTGCCTAGTCTTCGGTGGACTGAAATTTAGCCAGAAAGTATCCATTCTCTATGTCCATGAGATGGAAAGGCTTGGAGGGATTCCATAAACTATTGATTCGATTATTTAAAGCCCCATACCCAATATTGTTAGATCCTCTCTGAGAAATCAATAGTAGGTATTCCATTAACAATGGATCTGTGAATATCTCCTTCCAAAAATTCCAAATCTTCATTACCACTAGCACCAGAATTATCCAACCCCAACTTATCAGACGCTCCAGATTTATTCCCCAGAAGTTTATCCTTCCAAGATAAAATTTGACTCGGACCAGATTCAACCATCATATTAGTGATTTCCTCACCATTACCCTATTTGAAACGAACTTTCTTTGTATTACGATCTACATCTGTCCGAGAACCATCACCATCCTCAATTTCTTGATGAGAAATGTTATCGCCAGGGTTTAGAGAGATTTCCATCATAAAAGATTGGTAGCTTTTCTTTATTTAATGTATTATTGGATTTGCATGAAATTTAATTCCATTGTTAAAAGTTATTAAAAAAACTTTCGTGAGTAATTTAGTAATAATTACATTTTATATATTTATAGCTATTATTACATATCTATAGCATTAATTACCTAAAAGTTATATAGTCTAATAATATCTTTGTGTCTTTAATAAATAACATGTAATTTGCGATTTTGAGATGTTATCAAATTAGAGATGTTACATATTGCCTTTAATAATTATATAAATTAAAATTTATTTTTAGAAATATTATTTTATATTTACAAAAAATTAGAGATGTTAACATACGTAAAAGTTGTCAAAATGTTAAAAATTACAAAAAAATTAATTAATAATTTATATATTTTAATAAGCATATAAGTATATACTCACAAAAAAACATTGTTAAAATAATACAATTCCTTTAGAATTCTTGTAGGTAGGTAAGTTATTTGTCACATCCCAAAATTAGGGCTAGAAGAAATAGGGATAAAATTTAGAATTTTCATTTTTTAAAGAACATGATAAAAGAGTTAGAATGCCTTAAAAATTATGTGTTAAAATTTAACAAAAATGAGTTTGTTGGTTTAATGGTATAGACTTAGTTGTCCCTTTGATCCTAAGTTTGAAACCCTTTTTGGGCAATCAACCAAAATATTTTTATTTTCATTTTTACCCCATAAAAAGTGCCAATTTACAAAATAGCCCAACCCCAAAACTATTTTTTAATTTAATCCTTAATAATCCTAATTCTACATGAATTCATAAAACCTATTTCAATCAGGGGAAATTAGTATTATAAATAGCTAATCCTTTCAAAACCCTAGAATTTGTATCTAGTGAATTTTTCAAGAAAACTCCCAAAAGTTCTTTTTTCTCCTTCATTGTTAAATCAACTTTCAAGGAAAAGGAGTTAAAAGTTTTCAAAATCAATCCCTTTTCAAGCAGATCGTCGATCTCCTCTCAAAAAATAAAGTTTTTAAGTCTTCAGAACAGGTGTGAAATCAAACTTAAAATCATTGTGTACAACCAGTGTACTAGAAAATAATAAATCAATATAGGTGAACCCCATAGAAATTGTACGTGAACCCTAACTATATACTATGTGAACCATGCATGTTTAGTTAGCTGAACCTTACTAATTTATTATGAGCGAACCTTGTATTTACGAAACCTAGGTGTGCAAACCCAATATGTGCGAACCCTAGTTGTGTGAACCCCTATGTACGAACCATAGGAATGTGAACCCAGATGTGTTAACCCTAATGTGTAGATCTCTAAGGTGTCAACCCTGTAGGTACGAACCCTATGTGGAAACCCTGATATGCAAACCCTATATGTTGTTTAGTGCGAACACTAGGTGAATATGTGTGAACATTATATATTGTGCAATGCAAAGCCTATGTGAATATGTGCAAACCCTATATGTTGTATTGTATGAACCCTATATGTGTTAACATGCGGAACCTAGATGTTATATATGCAAACCCTATATGTTTATTACGTGAAAACTGTATACATGCAAGCATATATGTTAGTATAGCCTATATGTTATACCATGCGACTAGTTATGCGAACCTTAGGTAATTAAAATGTAACATCCCGATTTTGGGCCTAGTTGGAACAGTGGTTTCGGGACCACAAATCCGATGAGGAAAAAATTATTTTTACTATATTTTTATGGCCTAAATTTTCACGGAATGATTTCATGAAAATTTCGTTCAAAAATTTCGACGTTTAGGCACTCAATTTAGTCAAAAGGACTAAATTGTAAAAACTGCAAAAGTTAAGTTCTACATGTTAGAGGTGTCCAATTGTTATGAAATTTTAAATTGGAGATCTTTATATGGTAATTAGACCATTGGTTAAGTTATGGACAAAAATGGACATGAGATAAGTGAAATAGGAATTTTTTAAGTTAGGGGGATTTTGGTCATTCGGTAATTAAAATGAATTAAAAAGGGGAAAAGATGGCAAAATATGCTCATCTTCTTCATTTGGATTAAATTAGCAAGGGGGAAGCCATAGTTAGAGTTTTCAAGCTTCCAAGCTCCATAATCAAGAAAAATGAAATCCGGGGTTAGACCGAGGAAAGAAAAAGGTTGAAGACTAAGTTGATAGATTTGGCCATATTTTGTACCGAAGTAAGTTTACGGTAAATAAATGCAATATTTTGATAATTATTATTAATGCTATTATTTTTCAGCAATTATGTATTTATTTCATGAAAATATCTAATGTTGACTTAAGTATGAGATGATAGAGAATCAGTGATAAAAGCCTCGTTGAAACATTGGGAATGTATAGGATACAAATGTCATGACATTAAGGGAATGAGATCCCATGAAAGACCATGTCTGGGACATGGCATTGACACCGAGATGAGAGGTCCCATGTAAAACCATGTCTGGGACATGGCGTTGGCACCGAGATGAGAGGTCCCATGTAAGACCATGTTTGGGACATGGCAATGGCACCGAGATGAGAGGTCCCCCGTAAGAGCATGTCTGGGACATTGCATGGGCACCGATATGAGAACTCCCATGTAAGACCATATCTGGGGTATGACATTGGCAGTACAAAAAACATCCCATGTAAGACCATGTCTGGGACATGGCTTTGGCATGTTATTATCAGAAAAGAGACCCAAGAATCCTTATTATTCCAATGTGGCTCAACGGGCTAGTAAACAAATTATGTTCCATGAAAGTTCAGGTAAAAGCATAAATAGCAAATTTAGGTGAGTTATAAGAGTGAAGAACATATTATGTTATCAATTGAGAACCAACATTTTAGCAAGAGAAGAGTAAGTTATAACCATGAGTTATCTAAGTAAACAAGTAAGTGAACAAGTAAGAGAGTAAGAGAGTAAGTAAAGAGGAAATTAAAGATCATGACATTTTAGTATAATTATTTGTGTTAAATGTTGTTATTTATTTGCTTGTAAACTTACTAAGCATTATGATTACTTCTTTTATTTTCCTTCTTTTATAGTATTTCAAATCTAATTCGGGGATCTTAAATATGTCGGAAAGCGCTCACACTATCAACAACAATAACTCAGTATTTTATGATGATCAATGTTTGAGCTATGGCATGTGTAGGTACTTAGTCATTTTGAATGTATGTCCTTATGATATTGCTAAAGGATGATGTGTAAATATGTGATAATGTTTAGCTATTAAAATGGCTAAGTAAGAATATGTTTGGTATTATGAATGCCTAGGTGATAGTTTATACCTAGAAATTATGAAAGAGTAAAAGTTTGCAATGAAACAGTTTTGGGACAGCAGCAGTGACGTGACTTTGAAAAATCACCAACGATAGTATAAAATGAATTAGAGAGTGAATGATATATCTAATTAAATCTTATCGAGTCTATTTTCATATAAAAATAACGGTGTGGGCAAAAGAATTTTATATTATAAGATATTTGAATTTTGGTTAGACAGGGTTAGAATGGATTTTGGAGTCCTCTATTCTGACTTTAGAAAATCATTAATAATTTTAAAAAAATTATTTTGAGTTATAATTTACATTTATATATTCCTTAGTGAGTCTATTTTCTTTAGAAACAAGTGAGAACACCATATGAAAATCATACGATGAGAAAATTGATTTTTAGTGAATAAAATTCAGAACCATCAAGCAGTGAAACAGTGGAGAATTTAATGAATAAACTGTACTAATTGGATAAACAAAAAATTCTGAAAATTTTATGGTAAGATAATATATTAGTCTAGTGTCAGGAAAAATTTACAGATCTAAATTTTGAGTTTTGTAACTTGAGTTATAGTTAAATTAGTGACTATTGCGCAGGTGCACAACATTATGGTGAGCAGTGAAATAAATTTTAAAAGGAAATTGTTATGCCCCGAACTAATAAGTTAAGTCAAGTAACGCCCCATGCTCAACTCCGGCAACAGTCTCAGGTAAGGGGTGTTACATTTGTTGGTATCAGAGCAGGTTTAGTCTATTCCTGGAACATTCAGTGTGAATAAGAGTCTAGCTATACATGCCATACTTATCTTTTGATAGTGTGACGACTCCTGATGATTTTAAAATGTTTTGTTTATAGTTATGGATCCCGAACGAGCTGGTGCAGATGATGTAAAGATTAATGAGCCCGCTCTCGCAGAAGGTACAGTGCGACCCGATAGTAGTGAAAGGCCCGTATCAGTTAGTTAGGGAGGAAGGGCTCGAGAAGCCTTTTTCCACGCTATGAATGATTGGTTTGTTGAGTTCGTTCGTACGAATTCGGCTGTTAGACCTCCACCCCCTCATGATTCTCAGGTTCTCCATGTAGCTTCCCCAACTACAGGTATTGTTATAAGAGAAAGACCACCAGTTGATAAGATCAGAAAACAAGGGGTTGAAGAGTTTCGGGCTACTAAAGATGATGATGTAGAGAAAGCTGAATTTTGGCTCGAGAATACTATCAGAGTTTTTGATGAATTATCCTAAACACCTAAAGAATGCATGAAGTGTGTTGTCTCACTTCTTAGAGATTTGGCTTACCATTGGTGGAAGACTCTTGTGTCAATGGTACCGAGTGAAAGAATTACTTGGGATTTCTTTCAGGAGGAGTTCCGTAAAAAGTATATCAATCAGAGGTTTATAGATCAAAAAAGAAAAGAGTTTCTCGAGTTAAAACAAGGTAAGATGACTATGACCGAGTGTGATTGTGAATTTGTCAGACTTAGTAAATATGCTCGGGAATTTATGTCCACCAAAGCCAATATGTGCAAGAGATTTGAAGATGGGTTCAATGATGATATCCGACTATCAGTGAATGTTTTAGAAATCAGAAAGTTTGTTGTTCTAGTTGAAAGAGCCTGTAAGGCAGAAGATTTGTTAAAAGAAAAAGAGAAGGGCAAAGCTAAAATTCAAGTGCAAGACACGAAGAAAAGGAAAATGAGCAAATCATTTCAGTCTACATCCAAGGGGCCTAGAGAGTTCTTTAGTGGATCAAGATTTTCAACTAGGTATTCTAGCCGAAACAGAGGCAGAAGATTTGAGGGTCCAAGAGCTCAGACTACTACAGTCGCAAGTACTGGTAGTATTCGACCACCTAGGCCAGAATGTGCCCAATATGGTAGACGTCATCTTGGAGAATGTAGAGCAAATGAAAATGCTTGCTTTAGATGTGGTGCACCAGATCACTATATTCGGGATTGTCCCGAAACAGTTAAAAGAGAAGTAATACCAAGTGCGAGATCGGGAAATGCTCCTACTAGAGGCAGACCACAGAGGAATCTGGGAGTTGGAACAAGTAATAGAGGTACGTCCAGAGACTCAGCTGCTAGACTAGATGTTAAAGCACCCGCAAGGACATACGCTATTCGTGCTCGTGAAGAGGCATCCTCCCCTGATATGATTACGGGTACATTTTCTCTCTATGATACTAATGTTATTGCTTTGATTGATCTGGGTTTGACCCATTCCTATGTTTGTATGAGATTGATGCCTAGTATGAACATGCCTATAGAATCAACTAAATTTGTAATTAAAGTGTCAAATACATTAGGTCAGTATGTGTTAGTAGACAAAGTATATAAGAGTTGCCCTTTGATGATTAGAGGTCACTATTTTCCAGCTGATCTCATGCTATTGTCATTTGATGAGTTTGATGTGATTCTTGGTATGGATTGGTTGACTGCCCATGATGTGATAATGAATTGCGGAAAGAAATACATTGAGTTGAAGTGTGAAAATGGTGATATTATCGGGGTTGATTCAGATGAGTCAGATGGTTCTCTCACTATGATTTCTATTATGTCTGCTCAAAAATGTTTAAGAAAAGGGTGTGAAGCTTATCTTGCATTTGTATTGAACACTAGAGATCCAGATTTGAAAATTGAATCAGTACCAGTGGTACGTGAGTATTTAGACGTGTTTCCAGAAGAATTGTCAGGTTTGCCTCCTATTAGAGAAGTTGAATTTGGTATTGAGTTGATTCCAGGTACAACTCCTATTTCTATTGCTCCTTATAGAATTGCCCCGTTAGAATTGAAAGAATTGAAAGCTTAGTTGCAGGAATTAACTGATAAAGGTTTTGCAAGGCCCAGTTCTCCGTGGGGTGCACCAGTGCTTTTTGTGAAAAAGAAAGATGGTTGGATGATGTTGTGTATAGATTATCGGTAGCTTAATAATGTCACAATAAAGAATAAATATCCACTGCCTAGAATTAATGATCTGTTTGACCAATTGAAGGGAGCTACTGTGTTTTCCAAGATAGATTTGAGTCCAATTATTATCAGTTTAGGGTTAAAGAGTTAGATGTTCCGAAGACTGCCTTCCGGACTAGGTATGGTCGCTATGAGTTTCTTGTGATGTCATTTGGCTTGACTAATGCTCCTGTTATTTTCATGGACTTAATGAACCTAATTTTCAGACCTTACTTGGATAAATTTGTAGTTGTGTTCATTGATGATATTCTGATTTATTCTCGTGATGAGATTGAACATGCCAAGCATTTGAGAACCGTTTTACAGATTTTGAGAGATAATAAACTTTATGCCAAGTTTAGTAAAAGTGAGTTCTGGCTTCGGGAAGTTGGATTCCTTGGACACATTATCTCAGGTGATGATATTAAAGTTGATCCGAGTAAAATTTCAGCAATTGTTAATTGGAAGCCTCCTAGAAATGTATCAAAGGTTAGAAGCTTTCTTGGATTAGTTGGTTATTACAGACGATTTGTAAAGGGATTTTCCATGCTAGCTACCCCGTTGACAAGGTTGTTGCAGAAAGATGTCAAGTTTGAATGGACTGAAAAGTGTCAGCAGAGTTTTGACAAGTTAAAGGCATTGTTGACTGAAGCTCCTATTTTAGTACAACCAGAACCGAGTAAAGAATTTGTGATTTACAGTGATGCATCCTTAAACGGATTGGGTTGTGTACTTATGCAAGAAGGTAAAGTCATCGCATATGCTTCCAGACAGTTAAAGCCACATGAGAAAAACTATCCGACGCAAGACTTAGAGCTGGCTACCATTGTATTTGTGTTGAAGATCTGGAGACATTACTTGTACGGTGAAAAATGTCGAGTATTTACTGACCATAAAAGCTTGAAGTGCTTGATGACTCAGAAAGATTTGAACTTGAGGCAAAGAAGATGGCTAGAGTTGATTAAAGATTATGAGTTAGTGATCGATTACCACCCGGGTAAGGGAAATGTTGTTGTTGATGCCTTGAGTAGAAAATATTTATTTGCATTGAGAGCTTTGAATACCAGTTTGGCTTTATCTTATGATGGTTCCATTTTAGCTGAGTTGATGGTTAAACCGATGTTTCTCAAAGAAATCTATGAAGCTTAGAAAAATGACAATGAGTTGCAAGCTAAAAGAGCTCAATGAGAATCAGGTGTAGAGTCTAATATTCAGATCGATTCTGATGGTTGTTTGATGTTCAGAGACAGAGTATGTGTACCAAAGAATGATGAGCTTATTTGGAAGATCTTACAAGAAGCACATAGTAGTTCTCTGTCTATTCATTCAGGTAGTACAAAGATGTATAACGATTTAAAGAAAATGTACTGGTGGGCAGGAATGAAAAGAGATATTTCAGAATTTGTTTCTAGATGCTTGATCTGTCAACAGGTAAAGGCCGAACATTAGGTACCTTCAGGTTTATTTCAGCCTGTGTTAGTTCCTGAGTGGAAATGGGACTGAGTTACCATGGATTTTGTAGTAGGGTTGCCGTTGACACCGAAAAAGAAAGATGCAGTATGAGTTGTGATTGATAAGTTAACGAAGTCAGCTCATTTTATCCCAGTTCATATGGATTATTCACTTGACAAATTGGCTGAATTGTATGTTTCAAAGATAGTCAGACTACATGGGGTACCATTATCGATTATCTCAGACAGAGATCTGAGATTTACTTCGCGAATTTAGAGGAAATTGCAGGAAGCTTTGGGTACAAAGTTGAACTTCAGTACAACATTCCATCCTCAGACCAATGGTCAGTCAGAGAGAGTTATTCAGCTACTTGAAGATATGCTCAGGTGTTGTGTTTTAGAATTTCAAGGTAGTTGGGAGAAATATTTGTCGTTGGTAGAGTTTGCCTATAATAATAGTTATCAGTCGAATTTGAAGATGGATCCTTATGAAGCTTTGTATGGACGTAAGTGTCGTATGCCTTTGTATTGGACAGAGCTTAAGGAAAATCAGATTTACGGGGTTGATTTAGTCAAAGAAACGGAAGAGAAAGTAAAAGTTATCAGAGATTGTTTAAAAGCAGCTTCAGACAGACATAAGTCCTATGCAGATTTAAAAAGAAAAGAGATCGAGTATCAAGTTGGTGACAAAGTCTTTTTGAAAGTATCCCCATGGAAGAAAATTTTCAGATTTGGCAAGAAAGACAAACTAAGTCCACGTTTTATTGGACCATTTGTGGTGACTGAAAGAATTGGGCCCTTAGCATATCGGTTAGCTTTGCCAACTGAGTTAGAGAAGATTCATAATGTATTCCATGTGTCTATGTTACGTCGTTACCGTTCTAATTCGTCACATGTGATCTCACCGACAGAGGTTGAGATTCAGCCAAACATGACTTAGTTGAAGAACCGGTAAAAATTCTCGATAGAGAGATCAAACAACTAAGGAACAAGAGTATTGCACTTGTGAAAGTGTTATAGAATAGGCATAGGGTTGATGAGGCTACATGGGAACCTAAAGAGGCTATGCGAAAACAGTACCCAAATCTCTTCACAGGTAAGATTTTCGGGGACAAAAATCCCTAAAAGGGGGAGAAATGTAACATCCCGGTTTTGGGCCTAGTCGGAACAGTGATTTCGGGACCATAAATCCGATGAGAAAAAAATTATTTTTACTATATTTTTATGGCCTACAATTTCACGGAATGATTTTGTGAAAATTTCATTCAAAAATTTCGACGTTTGGGCACTCAATTTAGTCAAAAGGACTAAATTGTAAAAAGTGCAAAAGTTGAGTTCTACATGTTAAAAGTTTCCAATTGTTATGAAATTTTAAATTGGAGGTCTTTATATGGTAATTAGACCATTGGTTAAGTTATGGACAAAAATGGACGTGAGATAAGTGAAATAGGAAAATTTTAAGTTAGGGGCATTTTGGTAATTTGGTAATTAAAATGAATTAAAAAGGGGGAAAATATGGCAAAATATGCTCATCTTCTTCATTTGGACAAAATTAGCAAGGGGGAAGCAATAGTTAGGGTTTTCAAGCTTCCAAGCTCCATAATCAAGAAGAATGAAATCCGAGGTTAGACGGAGGAAAGAAAAAGGTTGAAGACTAAGTTGATAGATTTGGCCATATTTTGTACTGAGGTAAGTTTACGGTAAATAAATGCAATATTTTGATAATTATTATTAATGCTATTATTTTTCAGCAATTATGTATTTATTTCATGAAAATATCTAATGTTGACTTAAGTATGAGATGATAGAGAATCAATGATAAAAGCCCCGTTGAAACATTGGGAATGTATCAGATACAAATGTCATGACATTAAGGGAATGAGATCCCATGTAAGATCATGTTTGGGACATGGCATTGACACCGAGATAAGAGGTCCCATGTAAGACCATGTCTGGGACATGGCGTTGGCACCGAGATGAGAGGTCCCCGTAAGAGCATGTCTGGGACATGGCATGGGCACCGATATGAGAACTCCCATGTAAGACCATATCTAGGACATGACTTTGGCATGTTATTATCAGAAAAGAGACCCAAGTATCCTTATTATTCCAATGTGGCTCAACGAGCTAGTAAACAAATTATGTTCCATGAAAGTTCAGGTAAAAGCATAAATAGCAAATTTAGGTGAGTTATAAGAGTGAAGAACATATTATGTTATCAATTGAGAACCAACATTTTAGCAAGAGAAGAGTAAGTTATAATCATGAGTTATCTAAGTAAACAAGTAAGTGAACGAGTAAGAGAGTAAGCAAAGAGGAAATTAAAGATCATGACATTTGAGTATAATTATTTGTGTTAAATGTTGTTATTTATTTGCTTGTAAACTTACTAAGCTTTATGCTTACCTCTTTTACTTTCCTTCTTTCATAGTATTGCAAAGCTAATTCGGGGATCTTAAATACGTCGGAGAGCGCTCACACTATTAACAACAATAACTCGGTATTTTATGATGATCAATGTTTGAGCTATGGCATGTATAGGGACTTAGTCATTTTGAATGTATGTCCTTATGATATTGCTAAAGGATGATGTGTAAATATGTGATAATGTTTAGCTATTAAAATGGCTAAGTAAGAATATGTTTGGTATTATGAATGTCTAGGTGATAGTTTATACCTAGAAATTATGAAAGAGTAAAAATTTGCAATGAAACAGTTTTGGGACAGCAGTAGTGACGTGACTTTGAAAAATCACCAACGATAGTATAAAATGAATTAGAGAGTGAATGATATATAGAATTAAAGCTTATCGAGTTTATTTTCATATAAAAATAACGGTGTGGGTAAAGGAATTTTATATTATGAGATATTTGAATTTTGGTTAGACAGGGTTAGAATGGATTTTGGAGTCCCCTATTATGACTTTAGAAAATCATTAAAACTTGTACAAAAATGATTATGAGTTATAATTTATATGTATAGATTCCTTAGTGAGTCTATTTTCTGTAGAAACAAGTGAGAACACCATATGAAAATCATACAATGAGAAAATTTATTTTTAGTGAATAAAGTTCAGAACTGTCAGGCAGTGAAATAGTGGAGAATTTAATGAATAAACTGTACTAATTGGATAAACAAAAAATTCTAAAAATTTTATGGTAAGATAACATATGAGTCTAGTTTCTGGAAAAATTTACGGATCTACACTTCGAGTTTTTTAACTTGAGTTATAGTTAAATTAGTGACTGCTGTGCAGGTGCACAACATTATGGTGAACAGTGAAATAAATTTTAAAAGCAAATTTTTATGCCCCGAACTAATAAGTTAAGTCAAGTAACACCCCATGTTCAATTCCAACAACCGTCTCGGGTAAGGGGTGTTACATAATATGCTAACCCTAGGTAATATGCGAACCTTAGATACATGCGAGCCTATACGTGAACCAGTATATGTGCTAGATAACTAAGTTAGTACTGCACAAAGTAGGTGGCAATGTCATCCATAATAGATAAGTCGGGATTGTAGGTTAATAAACCACCAAACCGAATCGACTGAGATGATAGTTATTGTAGTAAAACGCCATTAAAACTGGGCAACTGTGATAGTAAGTTATTGTAGTAAAAGTCATCATCACAAATGGCAAGTGAATGACCGTCACCGAAAATCAATCCCCGGGATGATTAGATTTTGATATGAGTTTTTGGACTATCGAGCAATGCTCGAGCGCAAATCTTGAAAACCCAAACCGTTTTTCAAAACTCACATTAATAAAATTGTAATTGAATTATAAAGAAGAAATTGATTTAAATTAATGAATGTTTTCCTAAAAACAAAAAGAGCAATTTTAAAACAAATCAACTCAAGTAAAAAGAATGGCTTTATGGGATCATTTTGGTGATCGAATGTAACGCTTTCGACTTAGCTAAACTCCTAGGACAGATCGAGGGTGTTACATTGTTTCTTTCCATATATAAAAATATATTATGGATTAATCCTCATTAGCTCATTGCAAAAGTCAGTTAATCTAAAATTATGCAAATATAATTTTTTGTCATATTTGTTATCCAAAATTGTTCTTGTACCTTAATTTATATTATATATAAATTATATATATACACGAAATGATATGGAAACAAGAGAGAAGAGAGGGAGTTTAGCTTTTATTCAGTTTTTGATTTAGGGTTTGAATTGATCACTTATGTAGAAATCAATTAACTAGAGGTGGAATAAGGTAGTAGCCTTCAATAAAAAAAAAAAAACTAACAATATGGTAGCGACAGACACAAGTATCATCTTCCTCTCTTAAAGTGGAGCAATATCCAAAAGCACTTTTTCCATATATATCCACACAATGGATATCACAGTTATCTTTTAGGCAGCAACAATCATGAAATGATTTCTCACACATGGTTTTCCACGAATAAGTGCAGCATATGTATACACTTAGAAAAGTATGATTCTAGATGGGGATAAAATTACAGAGATAAGTTTATTTACATGATTTTCATCCATTATTGATATTTTATTGAAGTAAACAGAAAATGAAATGAACTAAGAAAATATGAGTGATTACTAGAAGTAAGGAATAAGCAAAAACACAGCTGAAACAAAGAGGCTTTTCTTGGTTGAGTTGTTTTGTTTGGTCTACTTTAATTTCAAGTATCAAATATTGTTGCTTATAGTATTTATAAGAAGGATTTTCTTTCCACCATTTCTTTATTACAATATTTCATGTTAGCATACAAGGAACGCATATCATAGATTGAGTATATTTCTATATATAGTAAGGTATGCAAATCTCCTTTAATAAATAAATAAGTAGAAACTTTTTATTGACCAATCGTTATTTTTCCACATTCAATAATCAAAACATATCCCACTAATTGACACCTAATTTTTTTTTCTTTGTTTTTTTTGGTAAGTGACATCTAATATTGTTTTTATTCCATATTTAGTAATCAGAATGTATCCAATTAAGTAAAAAAAATCATATCCCATTAACGTCGTACGGTATTAATTTTTGGATTTTTAGCAATTATTGGGTATTTATTTGGGCCAATAATTAAATTGTTTAACTAAGAATTTGAAGTTTGAGGACTAAATTGAAAAAGGGGTTAAATGTGACAGTTCTATGTAGGAAATAGCCTAAAGGCTTGTTAGTTAACTCCCTTAAGTTCATTTTTTAGCCCGTGTCACATACTTTTCACAAAGAGAAGATTCTGAAATTTTGGTGTTACCTTTTAAAGAGTGGGTTTGTAGTAATGGTTTTAGAAGGTGAATTTGTTTCTGCAAAGGGTGATTCTTTTGTAAGAAAACCAAGGAGTCTAATGCCTTTTTAACCTATTTTTAATTTTATTTATTTCTTCCTTAGATTCATTGGCTCATGCTATTGGATAGGCGTTATGATTTGATGTTGGTGGGGATCTGTTTGCTTGAGTTCTTTGTTGTGACTTTTACAAATATATTTTGCAGGGTACCTTTTATTAATTTCAAATTTTTTGCAAAATTCTTGACTTATAATCTTACCTTTTGAAAATCTTTAAGCAGGTATTATTTTACAATGTTTGAAAATAATAAACATTTAAAAAATTAAAAGGTAATTTGTTTGAAAAACATTTGAATTTTCCTTTTTTTGTTATATGGTAATTAATAATTAGTAATTAGTAATTATTATATAATGTATTTATTTTTATTGGATTTGCATGAAATTTAATTCCATTGTTAAAAGTTATTAAAAAAGTCCTATCATTCAGCTTAATTTATGCAATTTAATTATTTGGAAACTGCTTAAGGTATACAACTTTGGTGAGTAATTTAGTAATAATTAAATTTTATATATTTATAACTAGTATTACATATCTATAACATTAATTACCGGAAGGTTATATGGTATAATAATATTTTTGTGTCTTTAATAAGTAACTTGTAATCTGTGATTTTGAGATTTATCAAATTAAAGATGTTACATATTGCTTTTAATAATTATATAAATTAAAATTTATTTTTTAGAACTATTATTTTATATTTAGAATAAATTAGAGATGTTAACATACATAAAAATTGTCAAAATGTTAAAAGTTACAAAAATATTAATTAATAATTTCTATATTTTGATAAGCTTAAGCACATTTAAAAAAAACATTGTCAAATTATCTATAATACAATTCATTTAGAATTCGTGTAGGTAGGTAAGTTGTTTCTTTGGGTTAATCCTCGTTAGTTCATTTTAAAAGTCAATTAATCTAAAATTATGCAAATATAATTTTTGGTCATATTTGTTATCCAAAATTGTTGTTGTACCATAATTTATATTAATTATATATATATATGATATGATATGAAAACGAGAGAGGAGAGAGGATGTTTAGCTTTTATTCATTTTTTGATTTAGGGTTTCAATTGATCCCTTATGTAGAAATCAATTTACTAAAGGTGGAATAAGGTAGTAGCCTTTAAAAAGAATAAACAAAACTAACAATGGTAGCGACAGACACAAACATCATCTTCTTCTTTTAAAGTGGAGCAATATCCAAAAGCACTTTTTCCATATATATCCACACAACGAATATCGCAATTATCTTTTAGGCAGCAGCAATCAGGAAATGCTTTCTCACACATATCTGGTTTTTCACGAATAGGTGCAGCATTTGTAATAACCCAATTTCCTGTAAACAAAAAAAAAATGCAAAAACAAAATTTATGCAATAATTCTCTGGGCATGTTTTTCACAAATTTCCTTATGATTTATGTTTCAACATAAAGTATAAGATTCAATGACTTATTATCTTTTATCATTTAACATGTGTTTGCTAAATGAAAATTTGAGAATGAAGAGATATAAAGGCCAGAATAGAGATGAATCTAGGAGGAAATCAGTTGATGAGAGTTTTTGAAGAAAAAACATTTCAATCCCATTTTGTACCTAATAACTACAAATAATAATTTGTATAGTATGCTAAAGTTAACTTAGTCGGAGTGATTGAGCATATAGGTTATAATCACAACAGACTGTAAAAGAAGACTTAAATGCTTAAATACATTTGGAAAAGTATGATTCTAGATGAGGATAACATTACAGAGATAGATTTATTTACATGAAGTTCATCGACTATTGATATTTTATTAAAGTAAATAGAAAATGAAATGAAAGGCTAGTTGCTTAACTAAGAAAATATGAGTGATTACCAGAAGTAAGGAACAAAGTAAGCAAAAACACAGCTGAAACAGAGAGGCTTTTCATGGTTGAGTTATTTTGTTTGGGCTACTTTAATTTCAAGAATCAAATATTGTTGCTTATAGTTTTTATAAGAAGGATTTTCTTTCCACCATTTCTTTATTACAATATTTCATGTTAGCATACAAGGAATGCATATCATAGAGAGTATATTTCTATATATAATAAGATATGCAAATCTGTTCTAATAAATAAGTAGAATTTTTATTTATTTACTAATTGTTGTTTTCCACATTCAAAAATCAAAACATATCCTACTAATTAACAGCTATTGTTTTTTTTTGGTAAGTAACACCTACTATTGATTTTATTCCATATTCCATATTCAATAATCAAAATGTATCCCATTAATTAAATTAAAAAAAATTCATATCCAACTAAAGCAGATCGAATAGTTAAAACAACTTTTATTAAGGAAGAAGGGTTACACCTGTTTACATACAATCCTTTTAATATAGCTTAACCAGATGTATCTTTTCTTTTCTATCACCAAAAAGAAAATCATATCCCATTAACAATTTACGGTAATTATTGAAAATAAAATACTTTAGGCTTAAACTATAATTATTTGTATCTAAATTGTACCTTTTTCTCATTTTGACACCCAATTTTTTTTTGTGGCAGGTTGTACCAAAATTAATTTTCTTAAGTTGGTACCTCCGTTGGTCCTACAACCATTAGTTCTATTTTTTTTTTAAAAAAAAAGGCTTAACTTACAAATTGATGCCTGTGCTTTTTTCTTCTCATTTTTGTTCCTAAGCCTTTTTTTTTATGTCATAAGTGGCACCTAAAATACATTTTTTTTTCTTGTTGGTTTTTCTTAGTTCAATTGTTAGTCAAAATCATTAAGTTTATAAAAAAAAAAACCAATGAAAATTTTCCATGTGGCCAAGGCAAAAAAGTATTTTATACATATATATTTTCTTATTAAAAAACTACTTTTTTTTAGAAAAACCTTGCTATTACCTTAAAGTATTATTTTCTTAAAATAAGTAAATAATATATATTTAACAATTTATCACCTACATAACGGGTATCATATAAATTGAAAATTTCTTATACAGTTCTTCTAATATTGTGATATTAGTATAATCTGAAAAAAAAATTGTCATCTACTGCAACTCACTAAAAAATTTTTCGATATCGGATTTCACAAAAAATTCAGTAAAATATAATGAGGTTTAATGATAATTAAATATTGTAAAGTGAATTTAGTACAAGAAATATAATTCTCGGTGTTAGATATTATTTTCGGATTTTTAGCAATTATTGGGAATTTATTAACTGAGAATTTGAAGTTTGAGAACTAAATTAAAAAAGAGTTTAAGTGTGACAGTTTTATGTAGGAAATAACCAAAAGGCTTGTTAGTTAACTCCCTTAAGTTCATTTTTCAGTCTGTTTCACGTATTTTTCATAATCCTTGATATATTTTGAAGTCATTATATCTTTGATGTGCATGAATTTGAAACTAGCCTCGGCAAAGAGAAGATTCTGAAATTTTGGTGTTACCTTTTAAAGAGTGGATTTGGAGTAATGGTTTTAGAAGGTGAATCTGTGTTTGCAAAGGGTGATTCTTTTTAAGAAAACTAAGAAGTCTAATGTGTTTTTAACCTATTTTTAATTTTATTTATTTAGCTCCTTAGATTCTTTGGCACATGCTACTGGATACACATTATGCATTGATGTTGAGGGTATCTGTTTGCTTGAGTTCTTTACTCTGACCTTTTCAAATAAATTTTGCAGAGTACCTTTTATTAATTTCAATTTTTTTTTGCATAATTCTTGACTTATAATATTACCTGTTGAAAATCTTTATGCCTGGTATTGTTTTACAATGTTTCAAAATAATAGACATTTAAAAAATTAAAAGGTAATTTGTTTGAAAAACATTTGAATTTCCTTCTTTTTTTTTTTTGCTATATGATAATTAATAAATAATATATTTTCAGCCCGTTTCACGTATTTTTCAAAATCCATGTTATACTTGGGAGTCGTTATATCTTTGATGTGCACGAATTTGAAACCAGCCTTGACAAAGAGAAGATTCTAAAATTTTGGTATTACCTTTTAAAGAGTGGATTTGCAATAATGGTTTTAGAAGGTGATTCTGTTTTTGCAAAGGGTGATTCCTTTTTAAGAAAATCAAGGAGGCTAATGGTTTTTGTAACCTATTTTTAATTTGGTTTATTAAGTTCCTTAGATTTATTGGCTCATGCGACTGGATAGACATCATGCTTTGATGTTGAAGGTATCTATTTGATTTCCTTCCTTATTGCGACTTTTTCAAATATGTTATATTATTTTTCATAAATCTAGGTTTAAAATCTTATCTTTTGAAAATTTTTATGTTTGGTTTTTCTTTTGGTGAATGAGAAAAGTAAAGTTTTAACAGCAACGCGACTAGTGCAATTCGAACTTAGGTCAAACCTGAAGCGGTGAACACACGGGATTTTTTTTATGTTTATTTATTTTATAATGTTTGAAAATAATAAAAATTTAAAAATCTGAATTGAAATTTGTTTGAAAAACATTTGAATTTCCTTTTTATTTTTCATTTTCTGTAATATGGTAATTAATTAATAACATGTTTTGTTTATTATGTAATGTTTTTATTGTAGATTTGTTTTGCATGAAATTAAATTTCATTGTTGAAAGTTACTAAAAATCCTATATTTTAACTTCATTAATGTAATAAAATGGTTTGAAAACTGCTTAAGATATAGAACTTTGGTGACTAATTTAGTGATAATTAAATTTTATATATTTTTAGTTGTTATTACATATATATCCCATTAATTATGGGAAAGTTATATGGTGTAATAATATCTTTTTTATCTTTAATAAGTAACTTGTAATTTGTGATTTTGAGATATTATCAAATTAAAGAGGTTACATATTGTCTTTAATAATTTTGTAAATTAAATTTTATTTTTTAGAGCTGTTATTTTTTATTTATAATAAATTAGAGATGTTAATTACGTAAAAATTGTCAAAATGTTAAAACTTACAAAAATTTTAATTAATAATTTCTATATTTTAACAAGCATATAAAAATACCAATAACAACCCTTATCAAATTATATGATAATACAATTCATTTAGAATTCTTGTAGGTAGGTAAGATATTACGGATTAATCCTGATTAGTTCATTTCAAAACTTAATTAATTTAAATTTATGTAAATATAATTATTGGTCATTTGTGTTTTCCAAAATTGTTATTGTACCTTAATTTATATTATATATATAAATGATATATATGATTTGATATGGAAACGAGAGAGAAGAGAGGGAGTTCAACTTTTATTCATTTTTGGGTTTAGGGTTTCATTTGATCTCTTATATGGAAAGCAATTAAATAAAGGTGGAATAAGATTGTAGCCTTTAATAAAAATAAGCAAATTAACAATGATACCTACAGATACAAGTATCTTTTTCCTCTTGTAAAGTGAAGCAATATTCAAAAGCACTTTCTCCTTATATATTAACGCAAAGAGTACCACAGTTATCTTTTAGGAAGCAACAATCAAGGAATGACGTGATTTGTTACACATATTTGGTTTCTCACGAATGGGTGTAACATTCTGTAATAATTCAATTTCCTATAATTAAAAAAATACAAAAACAAAATATATACAAATCATTCTCTGGGCATTTTTTTTTCAAAAATTTCCTTAAGATCTATGTTTTAACATAGAGTATAAGATTCTATGACTTATTATATTTTATCATTGTTTTTTCATTTAACATGTGTTTGCCAAATGAAAATTTGAGAATGAAAGGCCAAAATAGAGATAAAACTAGGAGAAAGTTAGTTGCTAAGAGTTTTTGCAGAATGGACATCTTAGTCTCACGTTTGTACCTAATAATTATCAATTGTAATTTGTATAGTATGTTAAGATTAACTTAGTCCAGTGGCTGGGCATTAGCTTATAATCACAAGAGACTGTAAAAGCAGAGATAGTTGCTTAAATACACTTGGAAAAATATGATTCTAGATGAGGATAAAATGACATACAGAATATACATTTTTTTTATTAAAGGTACCTCTTTTAATTCAGTAGTTAGTTAAATTGTTAAATATATATATATATAAAAGACAACCAATGAAAATTGTAATGTGGCCAAAAAGGAAAAAAATATTTTATACATATATATCTCTTTTTACTTTATATATATATTTTTTTGGTTTTTCCTCCTTTCTTCATGGGGTTCTTCTACAATTGTGAGCTTTTTGGACTTCATGATTTTGATCAATATTTTCATAATCAAATCGATTGTCGAACTGGTTAAATTACCAACTCTTGATTTGATCGATTCGTTCAATTTGATCAGATAGATGTCTAGGAAAAATTCATAACAATAACAAACAAAATCATTTTCTAAGTTAGAGAAAAACAATTCAACCGATTTGTATCGATTCGCAAGTCAATCGGTTCAACCCTTATCTCTAGATCTGTACCTCGGTCGATTTTTAGTGTAATTGGTCTAACCAGCTAATTCAGTCAAATTCTCAAAACACTAATTTTGATCGACGAAAGAACTTCTTTAATCCCATTAGATCGAACAAGTATATGATGAAATTTGAAAACTGAACTAACCATGACTCCAATCTTAAATCTTTATCCTTATTGTTATAAAATATCTAATTAATTTTAATGTAACTAGTATCATTGAATTTACCAAAAAAAAATCCTACTTTTAAAAGACACTCTTTCCAATAATTATATAATAAAATTTTAATAATAATTATTCATAATTTAGAAAAAAAATCACTCTATTTAAGAACCACTACCACCCTTGAAAAACCATTTTTTTTCTAAAAGAAAATTGCTATTACCCTAAAGAATATATTTTCTTAAAATAAGTTAATAATATATATTAACAATTTATCACCTAATAATGGGTATCAATTCAAATTCTCTTATGCATTTATTCTAATATTGTGATATTAGTATAATCTTAAAAAAGTTGTCATCTATTGCAACGCACCAAAATTTTCGATATCGAATTACACAAAAAATTCAGTAAAATATCATAAGGTTTACTGATAATTAAATATTGTAAAGTGAATTTAGTACGAGAAATATAATTTTTGGAGTTTGAAATTATTTTTAGATTTCTAGCAATTATTCAGCATTTATTTGGGCCAATAATTGAATTGTTTGACTGAGAATTTGAAATTTGAGGACTAAATTGAAAAAGAGTTTAAGTGTGACGGTTTTATGTAGGAAATAGCCTAAAGGCTTGTAACACCCTATACCCAACCTGGTCGTTGGGTCCGAGCTATGAGATGCTACAACTACTGATGGAGTAACTTCAAACAATTATGCAACATTCAATCTTTCAATCATGAAAATCTATAACATTCATAAACATAATATGTTATGCAATCATTTTTAGGTCCCACATGAGCTTATGAAAGCTCTTTTGTTAATCCAAGCTTGAATTAGGCCCAAATTGTAAAGTTTTGAAAATTCAGTGTTGATGTCGCGACCTCACCATCTCCACGTCGTCATGTCGCCAACTCAATAAGTTACGTTGCGACTTCGAGCATACTGATGTCGCAACATCACTCACTGTCCACTCCTCATTGTGATGTTGGACAATTGTGGTCACGACGAGAATCTTGCTCAAGATGTGCTAAAGAACCTACATGATTCATACAACTTGGTACCTTTAAAACCAACCTAAATTCATAACACTTCATGCTAAACAAAACATTTAACCATTCTAGTCAAAACCAAATCAAACATAAGCTCAACCTAATTCAAAATCAATTTATTTCATTACTTCCATTCCAATGTCAAATCTACCTATACCAAAACATAAATAGACATGTCATTCAACTACCACAAATTAACCTATCATTTTATACACTATGAACCTAAATGACCTTATCTTGAACCAAAACAACCATACTTCAAACTTACACCCCAAACATTACATCCAAATATCTCAATTGGAATCATTCATTAACTTAGTTATCCTTTCTACCTCTATAATATTTCACATGCTAAAACATATAAGCATATATCATCAATTATTCTAACATGAAACATGAATAAAACCATAAATCTACCAAAACTCAAAGGAAACATATTATACAAGATGGGTTAAGTCACATTTGCTAAGTAGTAAACATTTTCAAATGCTAAAGCGCACTCTAAGACCCTTATGTACATGCCACAACCTTAGACTAAAAAAAAATCGTATAACTATCGATTTAGTGATAGTATGAACTTTGAGGTGATTCGATTTGCTGAGTTCTGCAAGGTGACAATCTACAAGGAAAAGAAAACAATGATGGTAAGCATATAGAATACTTAGTTGGCCACATGTGGAATGGATTTGTCGAATTTCCATTTTCATCGTTTGTATTTCCCCTTCTAGTCTATCGAGCCTTTAACTACATGCAGTATGGTTGTTCCCTATGGGACTATTTTGAGATCGTTGTAAATGCAGAAGTTGTTATGGATGGTTCGATCAGTTCTACATTTGAGCTCCACCTACTAGGTTGCTTCCCCACTTCAAGTTAGGGTGATTGACTGCCTATAAACATGTTATCGTTCATAGTATAAATATCACACCAAAATATAAGAAATTAAATTGGCGATGTTCGCAAGCGTACGAGTCAAATTGTAATATAGTAAAGTTTACAACAAAACATCGGTAAGTATTTTGAGGATCGTATCCAACGGATTGCAAGTTGGAGAAATTATTATTAAATTAATTACAGAAAATACTAATCTAATCAAGTCACGAATTCGTAGTGTGAATCCAAATTAATATTTTAATAAAATAATTAAATTAATAAACCTAAATTAACCTAATGGAATTTCCTATTCCTAGTGTCGACAATGCGAGCCTCTAGCCTATGATCGATTAAATCCCTAATTATCTAATTCAATAATTAACTATCATTGATTGAGTTATTTATTACCCTTAGCTAGGAATACCCTTCCAGACTCATCTTCACTAAGGATTACCATCTAAGTCACCTTTCCAGTCTATTCCTAAGCATACGGATACCCTCCCGGTCTCTCCGCTCGACACAAGTTATGCACGACAGGATACACTTCCAGTCTCACCTGTCTCGATATTCTATCAAGGACATCAGTCTTTAATATACTAAATACTCTTGATTAAACAACCAATTTCAGATAAATATTCACTTAACAAATAAATTAATTTATTAATGCAATCATGCGAGATATGAGTAAATTGCAATAATCTATTTTAATATTTATAAAATGGTTAATTGGCCAGATTAACGAAAGATAAATAAAAGAATAGAAGAGAATGCTCATGAATATATATATTGAAGCGCGATTCCAAAGCAATCTCCGGTCATAATTGTCTTCACATCAAAATAGAAAAGTTCTAATTAAGCAAACATAAAAATAAAATACAAAGAAAACTGAATAAGAAAAATTGCTTGTCTAAGTCTATACACCAATTCTGGTGACCCTAAGGTTGCTTATATAGGTAACGAGATACTTGGTCAACCCTAGATACATTAGATACCAACTAATGCAATATTCTGATTAATGCTAGAGTCCAAATATGGAAATATCCCAAAAGTGCTATCCAAGGATTCAACTCCATTTTGGCCTACCATTGTCATGTCGTGTGACGTGGGAAGACTCCTCGTCATGACATCACAATTGTGAATTTCTTCCCATCTTCATCGCGTCTTTGTGACGAGAGGAAACTCCTTATCACGACATCAATTGTATTTTTTACCTTGACTGCTTTGTTGCTCTCTCGGACTCTATTATCTCGCGGCCCGATCATCATCCCTTGTATTCTCTAACCTGAATTGGCATCTTGCACACTCAATTAGCCCGTTAGTCACTCCCGAGGCCTGAGTCAGCCTTACAGGTCATCGAAACGGTAGAAAATGCATAAAAATGCTTATTTTATTAATATTTAGTTCCTAACCTACTTCTACCGAGAATTCAATACTTAATTATAAAATGCCAAGAAAACAAACTCGTTAAGTGCCGAAATGCACTTAAACTACCACTGCAATTGGCGACAGGTCATAGACCGCCACACTTAAGTCATTACTCGTCCTCAAGCAAGCATAAAAAAAATGAAATATAAGCACACAAAGAAAACAAATACTTGAGCTTGCTTTGTATAGGAGATCGGATCGAAACCATATAAACAAGATAATGTATCTAAACATGTAATCCTAGTATGATAGATAATTGACTCATGATTTCTAAAACTAGAAAGATTAGTTCAATAAATTACAAAAGCAAACAAATCAAAGAGTATTAAACATAGTTATCATAAAAAAAATACACAAATGTACATTTATGTTCAAAGAATATAGGCAGTAAGAATTTTCAATTTTCAATTTAATTTTTATCCACGTAGTGTATCATCTAGGTCACGTAGGACTTTTAACTTATAACTTTTTGTGGCTTAGGTTGGTTTGAAATTCAAGAATAGGCTCGACAAAACTAGTTAAGCACGAAAATAGTTTGACACATTATATTGTACCCAATACTCCCCCAAATGTACATTTAGCTCACCACCTTATATCCACTTCTCTCACCTTCCTTATTTCTCCATAACTAAGGTATTGTATAGTATTCATGAGTACAATCACCCGAGCTTGAAATTTTTTTTCGAACGAATGTGAGCATACTTTTTTTCCAACTCACTTTGCTTTTCATTCTTTTTAATTTTTTTCATTAAGATTTTCTCGATTTAAATTTTGCCTTATTCTTCTACAAGCTTAAGAAATCATATACTCACTATACCATACAATTCCTTAGTTCACTAATTTTTTTCTTTTCCAAACCATCGTGATATGTCTACCTAATCCTTTAATATCAATGGTTGGACGTCTAAATCCCTGTAATGACCAAGAAATAAAGGATCGAATAAAATATTCTTTAGGCTTAAGGTTTCACTTATGGTCTACCAAGAAAATGGATTTAAACTCAAAATAGGTATTCTGAAAAATATTTACAGGATAACTTTTTGGCTCAAAAAATTGTCTACCAAATAATGCCTTAGGTCATCCCTAGGTAGTTCAATACATGGATTAAATCAACCAAGTCTATCAATTTCTACAACATATAATTCAACTAAACATGCATGTTATTTATATACATATTTATCATGTGATATACGTAACATCTTAACTCTATTCAAAGTGTAATAAATTGAGCTAACTAGTCTAAAATTAGATAATTTAGAACCAATTATTATCAAACTAAATTTACAATTTGTACACAAAATCCTATTTACATGCTCCTAACCAATCACTTGTATTTCTACAAGCTCGAGTAAAAAGAAAAAAAAATAAAAATTTTAAAAACAACTTAAAAAAACAAAACAAAACCAATCATGATTTGCAGGGTTCTTACATAGGAAAAGAAAACACAAAAAAATATATAATAATTTTTTACTCCCTCAATTGTCAGTAAGGTCGTCGGCATTGAACTCCTTGGTGTCTTCACCCTTGTCCGAGATGAATCTCAGCTCCTTTCCTTGAGCAATGGATGGTTTTGCTTGTGTAGGTTAGGTGGTGTCAGATGGGGTTGTCCAAAATGGTGGAGGTTGTAGGCATCTGAATAACTCTATGTCGAATTGCTCGGCTAGATGGCTCATCGCCTTCTAGTATTCATAGTTGTACACAGTGTTATACTCGAGTTAAAACTCTATAGTTGAGCCATTTCCTCACTCATTGGGGCCACCGAGGTTGACATCGCCCCCTTGGGTTGTACCTTTAGTGGTATGGGTTAGGGTTCCTCCATTGACTCTGGCAACCCTCGTTCACACGTGTATTCTTGATGTGATGCCATCAATTCGTTTCTCTGCTCCTCCCAATTGACTTGTATATTATAGAATCGCGTATAAATAACATCATTTTGATATGTGTTTTTTTGGGCAGATTAGTTCTTCTTGGTCCATCTCCACTCCGACCCTCTGCACATCTCTGTAATTAAGTGTGATGCGGAATTCTTCATGTATGCCCTCTAACACATTGTCCTATATTGTAGAGGATCTAGTCCCTCACATTAATCTTGCGTCCCTAGAGGGCACGATCACGGGTAACTTCTATGACGTGCTGTGCAGGAAAAAAATTTGCACAAATAATATATATCCATATTTTTTCCTCTGAGCTCATTATTGATTATTGAAATCTAATGGTTCCCGAGTCACTTGCTTTTGGACCCAACGACCTCGACCCTCAGTTAAAAAGTGAATGATCTCATCATAATCCACCTTGTCCTCATTTAAATTTTTGCAAAAATCGGGGGTATAATGAGGTGTTTTATGAACAAAATCAATCGTGATTGGATAGACATCTACGTACACACCTCTCACAAAAAAATTGTTGTCTTGAGCTTTAGGAAAACTCGTGTAAAATTCCTAAACAATCGAGATTGCCGTCGATTTAAATGGTTGTTGGTAGAATGTTTTCTACCGTAACCGATCGATCCTTGTGATTATCAGGTCGTGGAAAAATTGCATGGAAAAATCAAAGTCACATTCAGTGATTAAATGTTTATCCAAGTTGCCAATTTGCTTGGCCACTTCATTAGAGACGAATCGTCTCCTCGAGTCATTTGGAACATCTCGTTCCATGGATTGTCGAGAAGTCATTTGCTTTTGATATGAAATTGTAACCAATTTTTATTTTTTCAATAACTAATAAACATAAAATAATTCCCGGTTTGCTAATCTACTGATCTAACACTAATGTTAAAAGTATTAAAAGAGAGATTGAGTATCATTGGGCTTTGTTGCAGATGATTAGATCGATTGCTGATATGGTCCTCGTTGGCCACCGTTAATCCTTCGTCAGAATATTGTTGTCTCACTCAATGAAGAGAGTTTTGATCCTAATCCTATGTAAAATGATAGGTTAATGGCTAAGAATCGAAGGGAATACTAAAGAAGCAAATGTTTGGGGAGCTTGGGGGGTGGAGAGTGACGGAGAATAAGCAAAAAAACTGTTTGAGATGTTTTAGGAAGGGCTCATCATGACGAGGTCCTTTAATAGTTACCGCCTCGTCAGGACGTCAACTTCTTCCTCGACTCAATGTCGCATAGACGTTACAAGTTCCAAGGTTATTACGTCACAGTTCGTTGCAACGTGGAAAGCCTTATTGGGACGACACGTCTTTCCTTGTCTTGATGCTATCGTTTGTTTATTTGGTGTTGGGCTTGGCTCGTTGTGAATTCTTTGGGCCTCATTGAGTTGTGGAGGAACCTTATCAAGATAATGTGATATTCCTCATCCCAACGTCACAAACTGATTCGGCCTCCCTTTTGTGCAAAATTTTGACTCCTCGGCACGTATGTTTTTCCCCAGTTCTAAGCTAAACAACCACTATAAAAATAAGTAACAATACCTTAATTAAACATTAAAATAAATAATTAAAATATTTAAAGTAAAATTAAGAAATTAAAATTAAAAGAATTTTAAACAAAAAGTCTTTTTTCGGGATCGGGATGATCCGTATCGCCCTCTTAAAAGAACTTCCAACAGGTCCTTGAGGCTTTGATTCGTCTTTTGTTCTTCCATTGAGATATATAAACCAACACATTCGATTGATTCCATTAATGTCGCCTTATCTTCAATCGACACAACATTCACATTATGAGCCAATTGGTGTCAAATTTGAGCCAACCCCAAATTATCTTTCGGGGTATTATTAGCTTGAACTTCCTTCTCTTTATGTTGCGAGATGCTTTGGTTACTCGAGCTTCACCTTCTTCTTCAAATGAGAATGTAACGAACTCATCAATTTCTTCAGATGGAACCTCCTTAGTTATGGTTAGAAAGTGTATTGGCTTGTTTACACTTTCATTCAGAATCAGTTTAAGCTCCAAGTTAGTGGTTAATGTTACATCTACTACTTCATCTATGTCTATGTTGGTTGGATCGAAGAAAACTTTGGTTATATTCAATTTGTTCCCATCTCCAGATCTAAATTCTTGTTAACTTTCAAGATTTAATTTTGACTGGTTGTCGAGGATACATTGGTTCTTTAGATTGGAATTGGAGACATCATGTATGACCTTTTCCAATGGAGTACTTGTGCATTGTCAAGAGAATTGGACTAGTGGCATATTAGTTGGAGTTACCCTCAGAGTTGGATCTCATTCATGATGTTTTTCGTGTATATATGTTATGGCGTTATCGATTTGACCCTTTTCATGTGATCCTAGTTGAGGAGATAGAAGATCGTCATGACTTGACTTTTGATGAGGAACTAGTGCAAATTATCAATCGAGATGTCAAAGTGTTGAGAAGGAAACAAGTTCCACTTGTAAAAGTTTTGTGGAAGAATTCCGATTCCAAGGAGGCTACTTGGGAGTCGTAAGATGTGATGCGACAACAATATCCTCACCTCTTTTTGTCCACCCCCTTAGTTGCTTCAAATAAGTTAATTCTCTCCCCCTTTTATGAGTCCAACTTGCCTTAACTTGGAAAACATGATCCCTGTGATGCTCCTATATTCCCTCTCTTTCTTTTCACTTCATTCTTGTCTATTTGCTATGATTCAATGAACCTGGTCATAGTTGACCAAGTTTACCACACCCATTGTTGTCCTTACCACCCTCATTCTCCCGTATTCTCATTTTTTCATATTCTTTCACCTTCATTTTCTTTCCAGTTGAAAAAGAACCACCACCCTTTTCTTTAACTTTTATTTTTCTACCACCACTACCGACCCTTTTGCCACCATCAAGTGTCTTTGTAGCCACCATTAGCACATCTCATTTTTCCTCCTCCTCCCTTCCACTGCCGTGGCCGCTATCGTGAGCCACTGCAGATCACTTTTCCACAAGCCACCATAGCCCTCCACCACCGTTGGACCGCCACTCCACCGTCGTCAGATCACTACCGAGCCACCGCCATCACTACCACTGGTGATCAAAATTATTCCTTTTTCTTTCTCTTTCTTTTTCTGATTCTTTTAGTGATTAAAACTCACATCTTCTCTTCACTCTATCAATTATTTTGTATCACTCAAATCGTTGATCTCAATCCTTTCTTGATTATTCGACCATTCCGTGTTGAATCAAGTGTAAGTGTGGTTATTTGGATCGTAAATCCTTTACTTAGAGATCCCATAACTTGGCTGAATGGTATAGTTCCATAGTGTTAACATAATATTTTATTATTTAATTAATATCATACTAATATAATTTCATATCAAATTATAAAGGGCCAAACGATAATCAAAGAGGGGACCTATAACTTCGTAGTTGGAAACCCTTCTTTCGAGAGTCCTAGTCGTAGGGTAAGTGTTGAGGAGACTTTTAATAGTAAACCTTTTAAGTGATGAAATATCATCAAGGAATCGTAATTAAGCAATGTTATTTTTGTGTTAGATTATCTTGCAAGATAGATCGAGTGAAATCACTATTAAGGATTGTGGTAATCAGATCGATAATATAAGGTTTGGGATATAAATCTTTAATTTGAGTATGATATGTCACTTTCATTTTTAATAATATTCTAATAAATAATTATTTGAGAGTACATTAAGTACTCAAAACGGATTTGAAAAACTCATCAAAAGAAAATCCAATTAAGTGATCCTAAATTACGAGTTCATGAAAACTATGAATTTTTATGTGTTGATGTATGTTATGATAACATGTGTGCAAATCTCATCTCTATGTTATGAGATGCATGGCTTAATTGATATGTGATATAGGAAAATGTGAGCATGTTTACATGCAAATGTGTAAAATTGAGAAATATGTCTTATGTGAGACTATGAGCATGATTACATGAAAAATGTAAAAAGCGATTATATGTGTTAAATTTGAAAATGGCCATATGTCATGCATAGGGTGGGTCTTGTGAAAGGTGGAATTTATGTGGCGGTTTATTTGTGATTATGTGGCCGTTATCAACAATTATGTGATGGCTTGTCCACAATGTGCTATGTGGTCGTTTATCGGTATGTGGTGGCTTCTCCACAAATGGCGTGTTATTGGATGGACGTGTTCCGGGGAACTCGATATAGGTGTGTAGCGGAGATGGGTAGAAAATTCTTTAAAATGTGCATTTTTACATAATAATGTCTCGATATATTCATGTATGTGTATTAGTGACGATATGAGATTTCTATGAATATGGTATATATTTAATAAATTGGATATGTTTATTTGATGCGTTGAAACACATGTTATATATATTATGTGTTGATCTCACACTGAGCCTTTTAAAACTCACCCCCATTACTTGTGTGTTACAAATAATCCTTATGGCTAAGATAAAGAATTCAGTCATCGGAGAAGTTCTCGGGAAAATGGTTTTTGGTTGTGGATTTTTAAGATGACTTGTGACTTTTATGAACTTTATGATTTTATTTTGGATTTTATTCTGTGGTAATTATTAAATTGTGGCATGGTGTATCTCGCTTCAAAAACTATGGACATTGGATATTTTGCATGAGTTTTGATATGAATTAAATGTTTTAATGGTTTCTTAATAATATCCATTTTTCGAAAACTCAATTGATCGAACTTGAATTTTTGATGATCATCATAGTTTTTTTACAAATAATAAATAAGACTTCTTTCAAAGTAATATTTTAAAACATCGTATTTAAAAAGAAATATTAACACGCGTTTTCAAAGATTAGATCCATTTATTTCAATTCAAGTTTTTGCAATTTTTAAGGCCTATGTAATCGCTTAGATTGAGCCATTACGTCTAGGCCCGATTTTTGGTGTTACATTTAGTGATATCAGAGCGTGATTCAAAACTCAGACTATGGGTAAAATGTTTTTGAAAAACTTCATACATTACAAAATGGTATATTGGGAAAAAAGCATGCCACATGTTATTTGTTATAAATGAAATCTGAGACTTTCTGAAATGGATTCGAGGTAAGTAATATTTAGATGTGAAACTATAGAATGTGAAAACTATAGAAAACTATAGACTGAGCAAAATGTAGGTAGTGAAAACAATAAATAGTGAGACAAGTGTAAATCAATCAAATAAACCTCCGATAGAACATGTTCAAGTGATAATGATAAAAACTTATCTCTATTGATAGCATTTAGAAAACTTAAAATGAGTACCCACAGAGTTAGGGCTAGAGGAATGAGAGCTCATGGAGAACAGGGTCAAAGGACTCAAATTGACTCATCTGTATCCCAAGTACGAACCCCTAAGCCTATAGTAAAAAATGTGGAATGTGCACCTACTGTTGAGGAGAGTCAGCAAGAACATGTGAATGAGGCTATATTACAGACCATGTTACAAGTATTGGAATGAGTGGCAGATGCCCAAACTGGAGCTAATAGTTGTGGCACCATTGCTGAGAGGCTCCATTCGAGTAGGGCCGAGTTGTTTAGGGGTGTTGCTGGGACGACCCCCATTGTAGTTGAATACTGGTTGGAGGCTACAGAGAGGATCTTAGATGATATGGAGTGCACCCCTGAATAAAAGCTTAAGTAGATTGTGTCGTTGTTGCAAGATGAGGCTTACCGCTAGTGGTAAGCCATTGTGAGAGGTACGCAAGGTGATCGTTTGATGTGGGACTATTTTCTAGAGGCCTTCAAAAAAAATATGTGGGTGCGATGTACGTTGAGGCCAAAAGGCTTGTGTTCATTGAGCTAAGGCAAGGGAGCATGTTCGTGACTAATTACAAGGCAGAGTTCTTGAGGCCTAGTCATTGTGCTCCAGGTATGGTGGTAGATGAACAACATAAGTGCGACCAATTTGAGTTTGGGCTAAGATCTGACTTGATGATTTAAGAAGCTCCACTGCAAAAGAGGGTCTACAAAGCTTTGGTGGAGAAGACTAATATTTTTGAGGAGGTCAGGCGCAATGAGTGCGAATGAAAGGAGCAAGCAAGAGTTCCTGCAAACTGAGATTTCGGCCCTGGTGGCAGACTCAGCACCCAGTTAAGCGGGCTAAAGATTATCGACCTCGCCAAAACTTTGTCGCAGAAGGAGACAGATACTGGAATTGTGTCTCTTGTGGCAACAGGTATCCTGGTCAGTGTTGGTGAGGCATGAGTGCATGCCTGAAATGCGAACACCAAGTCAAGGTGCAAACCGTGTTGATGCGAGGCAACCAACGCTTGTGTATGTGGCTAGACGTTGAGAGGATCGTGATGCAGTAGATATGGTAGCAGGTATTATTACTGTTAATGCTATTCCTTACTTTTCATTGATAGATAATGGCTCTACCCATTCATATGTATCATGTGTGATGGCTAAAAAATTGGGTATTCTGGTAGAGAAAATTGTTAGTGATGTTACCACTCTTAGTCCTTTAGGACAATCTGTGCATGTAAATATCATCTATAAGTGATTTCCATTACAAGTCCAAGATGAAGTATTTCTTGCCGACCTGTTAGAGCTGCCCTTTAGAGAGTTTGATCTCATTTTGGGAATGGACTGGTTGAGTGAGCATCGGGTTATCCTCGATTGTGTCAATAAATGAGTTACTTTTAGGACTTCTACTAGGAATGAGATAATCATGGTTGGGGAATGCCAGAATTATCTATCCAATGTGATCTCTGCCTTGGTAGTAGAGAAATTGGTTCATAAAGAGTGTGATAATTATCTCATGCACACTTTGGATATTAATGTGGATGGTGTAGCATTGCAGAATATTCGTGTGGTGAAAGAGTTTCCCGATTTATTTCCTGAGAAGCTGCTTTGTTTACCTCCAAAGCGTGAGGTTGAGTACAGAATTGAGTTGTTGCCTGGGAAAAAACCAGTGTCCATTGCACCCTATCGCATGGCACCTAAGGAGCTCAAGGCACAGTTACAAGAGTTACTTGATCGTGGCTTCGTAAAGCCAAGTGTGTCACCGTGGGGAGCTCCAATTATTTTTGTCAAAAACAAGGATGGGTCTATGAGGTTGTACATTGGTTATTGTGAGCTGAAGAAGTTGACTATGAAAAATAAGCATTTGTTGCCGAGGATCAATGACTTATTCGATCAATTCTGAGGTGCTACAATTTTCTCTAAGATCGATTTGAGGTTGGGATACTATCAATTGCAAGTGAAGGAGGTTGATATGCTGAAGACTACTTTCATGATTCAGTGTCGGCAGTATGAGTTCTTAGTGATGCCCTTCGGTCTTACGAATGCTCCCGCCACTTTCATGGACCTAATGAATAAAGTCTTTCAGCCCTACCTTGATCGGTTTGTTGTGGTCTTCATTGATGACATCTTAATTTAATCCAAGTCTGAGTTGGAGTTGGAGGAATACTTAAGGTTAATTCTTCAAACCTTATGTGAGAAACGATTCGGTGTGAAGCTCCGTAAGTGTGAGGTTTGGCTCCAAGAGGTAATGTTCTTGGGACATGTGGTATCTAATGAGGGTAATCACGTGGATCTGAAGAAAATCGAGGCTATCTTAGATTGGAAGTAACCCAAGAATTTTAGTGAGATTTGAAGTTTTTTTCAGAATTGCTAGATATTATCAGAGGTTTGTTGAAGTATTCTCATTGATTGTGGCTTCGATAACTAAGTTATTGAGAAAGACTGCATCGTTTAAATGGATTGATGAGCAGTAGGCTAGTTTCAAGAAGCTTAAGATAGTTCTGACTCAGGCACCCATGTTAGTCCAACTCGAGTCTGGGAAAGGTTATGTGGTCTATAGTGATGCTTTTCATTCCGGCCTTGGTTGTGTGTTGATGCTAGAGAGGAAAGTTGTGTCCTATGCTTCGAGACAACTCAAGCCACATGAGTGCAATTATCTGACACATGATCTAGAGTTGGCTGCCATGGTTATCACTCCTAAGATATGGAGATAGTACCTTTATGGGGAGAAATGTGTCATCTATACAAATCATAAGAGTTTTAAGTATCTTCTCACCCAGAAGGAGTTGTACTTAAGACAGAGGCGTTGGATCAAACTTCTAAAAGACTATGTCGAGTACCATCGGGGTAAGGCTAACGTGAAGGCAGATGCAATGAGTAGGAAGTCCATGTCTGAGTTGAGGGCAATGTTTGCTAGGCTGAGTTTAGTAGATGATGGTGGCCTACTTGATGAATTACAGGTGCGACCAACCATGATTGAGGAGATTAAGTTGAAGCAGACTTCAGATTTGTCTTTAGAGCCATAAGTGAAACTCGTTGAGGAGGGTAAAACTTTAGATTTTGCTTTCAACTCTGAATTAGTTTTGTGTTATAATGGGAGACTCTGTGTACCTTCTAATTTTGAGTTGAGGAAGTCTATACTTCGGGAGGCGCATAGCAACCCCTACGCTATGCATTTTGATGGTAGTAAGATGTAAGGAGTTCTGTGTTATCGTCGGAGACTCTGTCTACCTTCTGATTTTAAGTTGAGGTAGTCTATACTTCGGGAAGTGCTTAGCAGCCCCTACACCATACATCTTAAAGATAGTAAGATGTATCGCAATCTCTATGAGCAATATTTTTTGTCGGGAACTAAACGTGATGTGACGGACTTTGTTGCAAGATGCGTGACGTGCCAATAAGTCAAGGCTGAGCACCAATTTTCTTCTGGTTTGCTTCAGCCTATTCAAGTCTCTCAGTGGAAATAATAGCATATCACCATGAATTTAGTAAGTGGGCTACCTTTGACGCCATATAAGAAAGAATCCATTTGGGTAATAGTTGATCGGTTGACTAAGTCCACCCATTTTCTGCCAGTGCACAACAATTATTCCTAGCAGAGGTTGGCTAGATTATTTATTGCTGGAATTGTGAGACTTCATATTCATTTCAGATCGGGATCCTCATTTCACATCACGGTTTTGGAAGAGTCCACATGAGGCCTTTGGTAAGGGATTGAATTTTAGTACCGCTTACCATCCACAGTTTTATGGACAGTCTGAGAGAGTTATCCAGATTATTGAGGACATGTTGCGAGGTTGTGTGATTGAATTTCGAGGTAATTGAGAGGATCATCTACCACTTGCAGAGTTCGCATATAATAATAGTTTTCAGTCGAGCATTCAAATGGCTTCATATGAGGCACTTTATGGATGCAAGTGTAGGACACATTTATGTTGGAAAAATTTGGAGGAAAAGAAAGTGTTAGTACCAGATCTAGTACAGGAGACTGAGAATAATGTGAAGATTATCTACAATCAATTCAAGCCCGTATCAGATAGACAAAAGTCTTATTCTGGGTTGAAATGGAGGGATATTGATTTCATTGTGGGCAACTGAGTCTCCCTTAAGGTTTCACCTTGGAAAAAAGTGTTGAGATTTGGCTGCAAGGGAAAGTTAAGTCCAAGGTTCATTGGACCCTACCGCATTGTTAAGAGAGTTGGACCAGTCGCATATCAGTTGGAGTTGCCCCCAGAGTTGGATCGCTTTCATGATGTTCTCCATGTATCGATGTTGCGATCTTATCAATCTGACCCTTCTCATGTGATCCCAATTGAGGAGATAGAGGTTCGTCATGACTTGAATTTTGACGAGGAACTAGTGGACATTATCCATCAAGATGTCAGTGTTGAGAAGGAAACTTGTAACACCACTAACACGTATCCGTCGTCGAAATAGAGTTATAGAGCATTACCGTAAAAAGAAAAATTCAATTAATTTATTTCCAAAGATTTAATAATCATAGCAAAAATCCATTAAAACACATGCATATCGTCCCTTATTCGAGCCCTCGTGGCCTTATAAACACTTTAGAAATAATTCGGGACTAAATCGGGAACATATGAAACCTTAAGGAAAAAGTTGGAAAAATTCACACTGTAGGGGTCACACAGCCATGTGGATAGGCCGTGTGCCTCACACGGCTGAGATACACGCCTGTGTCTCCAGCCGTGTAACATTCAAAAAAGGGACACACGGCTGTGTCCCAGCTCGTGTCCGTGCTTGTGGAACTCTCTAACTTGGGTCACACGGCCAAGCTACACGCCCGTGTGCTAGGCTGTGTAACTTCCAAAAAACAACCATTAAAACCTACAGGAGACATATGGCTATGTCGCATGGCCATGTGTCACACAGGCTCGTGTCTAAGGCCGTGTGGACAAGAAATAAGCAAAAATCAAGCCATTCCTTTCACCCATTTTCAACAAGTACCTACAAGCCAAATGCATCAATGAACAAGGTACCAAAACATGCGAAAACATGCATAATAAGACAATTTCAGTAGACATTAAATCCATACAACAAATATGCCATTAAGGCACCTCAATCACAATTTATCAAATCTATCCAAACATATGCATAATTGACCATTCATCTAGCATTCATATCTAACCTATTTCCATACCAAAACTTACCACAATTGACCACATTGTAAACATGCCAACACATACCACTTTGGTCATAAAACCATCCATCAATTTGACCATATAAACATCCACCATTAGAGCATCAAAGTGCCAAAAGCACACCAACCAAATTACCATATTTTCAAGCCAAACATAACAACTAGTCCATCAAACACAATTCACCTATACATGCCATTATAACCATGACCAAAACATCAAAATCTACCAATATAATCTCTGGATAGTGTGATAGGTCTCCGATGAGCTTCCAAACCAATCGAACTTTCTATAATCTATAAAACATAGAAAAAAACAACATCGTAAGCATATAATGCTTAGTAAGTTCGTAATAACATAGCTTACCATTTCAATGCATAATCTTAAAAATAGACATGAATCAATCCAACATAGCTTGGCACAAACCTAAGCATCATCAACAACACAAGTTAGTGATTTAACACACAACTTAGCAAAATCAACTCAGGGTAAGATAAATTTCATGAACATAGCATACTAGAATTCATACTTTTCATAAACATGATTATACATAATTTGATCATCAATAATTCATACCCTTCCATAAGTTCTTAACTTAACCATTGGAACACTTGTAATTCGTTCCATTTTCATGCCCGTTGAACCACTTAGAATAATATCAGATACGTAGGAAGCTCACACAAAGTGTGCTAAACATATGGTCGAAACCATTTCCTTTACTTTTCCTTTAGATCTATGCTCACTCGAGCCATAGATGGGTCTGCTCACACAAGCTGGCAGTCAGAATGTAGCTACACACAAGATGACGAGTATCCGCAACAAATGCCAGAACTCAGCCATTGGTAAGACATTTAGGACCAGAACCCGAAACATGGTACATGCCACTTTTATCCTATATATTCCTAAGGTTCAAACGGGGCTCGATAGTCGTCACAACGTTGTTGGATTTTCATCGTGACATGATCTGATGAATAGAATAATAGCATTTAAATCAAATAACATTAAAACGCTATTTAAACATACAAACTTACCTCAAAAACAAAGACGACGAAATAGGATCACTAATTCGAGACTTTATCTTTCCTTCAATCTAGATCCGTACAAGGCTTAACTTGATCTAAATAAGCAAATTTAATTCATTTAATATTCATTCTATTCAATTTAGTCCAAAATTCATATGTTTGCAAAATTACACTTTTACCCCTATTATTTTAACTTATTTACAATTTAATCCTTAAGCTCGTAAATGAACATTTATGCAATTTCATCCCTATATCATGCTTGTCGATTTACCTAGGGACTAATATCAACCCACAGAAATCATCAAATCACAATTTCATCATGATTTTTTACTACTTTTACACATAAGTCCTAAATGATAATTTCATCAAAAAGCACTTAAAAAAAGTTGTTTATTTAACAATAAGGATTCATAATCTTTCATAAATTTTTAAGAATCACACAAACACATTCATGCAAAAAGCCTAATCCTTTAATAGTTTTGCAAATTAGTCCCTAGGCTAGCTAGATTAAGCTACGACGACTTCAAAAACATAAAAATCATTAAAAACGAGACAAAAATCACTTACATGCAAGCAAGGAGAGATAGCTGAAAGTTCAAAGCCCTAAATAATGTTCTTTCTTCTTCAATTTCGATGGAGGAAGAACATGAATTAAAAAAAGAATTTGTTTAGTTTATTTTAACTTTAACCTTTAAAAACTTTAATAATTTCAATAAAACCTATCCATGAACGTCCACTAACACATAAACGGTCTAATTACCATATGAGTCCTCTTACATTAAAGTTCTATAGCCATTTTATACCTTTAACTAATAGAATTCAACTTTTTCACTTTTTACAATTTAGTTCTTTTTACTTAATTACACATGCAAACGTTAAAATTTCATAATGACATTTTTATACGACACTACTAACATACCATAGATATTAAAATAATAAATAAAATAAATATTTTCACATCAAATTTTTGGTCCCAAAAGCACTATTCTGATTTCACTAAAAACGGGCTATTACAACTCTCCCCCTAAAAGAATTTTCGTGCCTAAAAATCTTACCAGAAAAGAGGTTCGGGTATTGCACTTTCATAACTTCTTCTGGTTCCCAGGTAGCTTCTTCTATTCCATGTCATTGCCAGAGCAATTTCACTAAAGCTATGCTTTTATTTCTCAATTCTTTAACTTCTCGAGTTAAAATTCTGATCGGTTCTTCGTTGTATGTCATATCAGGTTGAATCTCGACAACAATAGGTGAGATTACATACAAAGGGTCAGATCAGTACCATTGTAACATAGATATGCGAAACACATTATGGATCTTTACTAACTCTGACGGCAAAGCTAATCTGTAAGCTACTGACCCAATTCTTTCAGTAATCTCATACAACCCGATAAATTACGGACTTAGCTTTCCTTTACGACTGAATCGAAGAACTTTCTTCCAAGGCGATACTATCAAGAACACTGTCACCAACTTGAAATTCAATGTCTGTTTTTTTAAATCCGTATAGGATTTCTGTCAATCTGAAGCTACTTTCAAGCTGTCTCGAATTACTTTAACCTTTTCTTCAATTTCTCATATCAAATCAACCCCGTGAAGAATTTTCTCACTGAGCTCAGTCTAGTAAAATAGAGTTTGGCATTTTTTACCATACAAAGCTTCGTAGGGTGCCATTTTTATACTTGATTGATAACTGTTGTTGTACGCGAATTCAACTAAGGTAGAAATTTTTCCCAGTTGCCTTCAAACTCTAAGGGTACATTTGGTTCACTGTAATGGAATAAGGCTATAATTGAATAGAGTATTAATTGAATAAAGCTGTAATGGAATAGAGCTATAATCAGTAATTCAATTGTCTGGTTGAATGGAATGGAATGGAATAGAACTATAATAGTATTATTGTGTTTGGTTGAATGGAATAGATTTGTAATAGTATAAGAAAAAAGACTTAAATGACCAAAGTACCCTTAGCAGAAATATTTTTAGGTAGATGATTTTTGCTATTGTTATTAAATTTTAATAAAATTATTGTTACATATAATTTATTAAAAAATAATAAATACTTTAACCATATTTTAACATAATTATTATTAAATATAATTTAATAAAATAATATATAATTTAATAAAATTCTTAATATAATTATTATATGAATTAAAAAATCATAATACATGATACTATAAACATAATATATAATCTACTTTATTATTTTTAAACTGCAATACATATTTAATGTGCTAAAATATCATTAGTGAAACAAATAAGTTAATTATTCTACAATAAAAAAAATATCTGAAGTAATAAATAACTTGAGAATTATATTTCACATTCAAACATAATATTCATATATTAACAAAAAGTTACATGGTGTCATTAGTTTATATGTCATAATCCATATGTTATAAAATTTTACAACATAAAAAAGTTACAATATTGTAATGACATTCTATCATGTCATTATACCATACAAATATTACAAACACAAAAAGTTACCAAAATATCATCAACACAACCATGATTTTTAATGGCCAGCTAGAAATATTTTGGCCCATTCCAATCGCACAGAAAAAAAGGTAAACTAAAGAAAATAAGCATTTGTGTTGGATGATCTGGAATTTTTCTCAATGCGCGATAGCGCTCATCCCCAGTTAAACCTTCTACTTCACATAATGTTGGATATAATTTTAGAGCACTTTCTTGAATGGTCATTTCTGACTTTTGTTGAATTAGCACTTAGGAGGCAATACTCCTACTAATTTTAAGGCCAACGTTCTGTATGTTTTCCACCAATAAAGTGGCAGCATCAGTAAATGAAGTAGAAGAAATATGAATACTTGCATCAGAAATCTTTTTTTTCTCCTTTGAAAATGTGGAATCACCTTGGTTTCTAGCTGGTTGCGGTTGTGTAGCTGAAAGATCCATGTCATCCAAAGAAACATCAGCTTTGCATCCATGGAAATCATTTCTTTCTTCATGAGTATTTGTAGTAGCTACATCCTTAACATATATTTCTTCAATAATATCAGCGGCTGTTTGAGCATCTTTCCCAGTGGCTCGATCTTTTGCGTAGATGGCAGTAAGTTGGTCATGATAAGAGAAACTACGATGTTTGAATTGACCGACTTCTTTATGACTCTATAAAAATGAGGAATTCATATTAGATATAAGTTTGGTCAAAATAAGATAATAAATACTTGAAATAATTCTTACATTTATATATGAGTTCCACACCGCATCTTCTGCAACAACAAGCTGCCTATGCTCATCCCAACCAAAATCGTTATTGGTTTTTTCCACTAAGCATGTCATAAACGATTGACTAATCCCTTTTCAATGTCCTAATCCTCGATTCAAGATTAGATGTAGCCTTTAACATGGCATGGGGTAAAACTTTTTCTAACATTTTTTCCAACTCATTTAAATAACCGGCTTTGAATCTCATATCTGCATTAAAGGTTCCAACATTGTGCAAGTTGACCATATAGGTAACCAACGTAGCATCTTCTTTTGGAACCCATTTCCTTTTGGTTCCTTGAGAACTTTGGGAATGATCACTTGATTGTGAAAAACCTGACGTAGCTGTCTTAAGAAAAAAGACAAATTAAAATTAAGTTCAATATTATGAATCAAAAGGTCAACACTTTATAAAATTATAACACATGATGAAAAAAAATTTATAATTCAACAAGTCTAATACAATACAAAAAACAATTCAAACACCACCAAAGTTTCATAAACTAGATACATGAAATAACATAAACAAATTAACATTTACTATTTTTACCCGAAACCTAACTAATTACTAAATTCTTGCCATTTATCGAACATTTGGTTGGCTAGTTCCATCCTCCAAGTAGCCTATGCATCCGATGGATGAAAATTTACGATATTCGGTTCATCGTCATCTATCACATTACTAGGTAATCCTTCTCCCAACTCCGTTTCAATTGGATCAAGACTTACATAGGTTCGAATAAAATTATGGGGCAAAAAACATGCAATAATTATTCTATTATGCACATTCACAGGATAGAATGATGGACTCCTAAGTAGTCACCATCTAAGTTTTAATAAACCAAAGCATATTTCAATAACATTACGCGCTGAAGCATGTTTCATATTGAAAAATACTTCCAGAGTACTTTGCTGGTAACATTGACCCCACTCGTTCAAATGATATCTTTTTCCTCTAAAAGACACAAGAAATCCCTCACAATTTGTGTATCCAGCATCAACTTGATAATAATAACCTATAAAAAAACTGTTTATCATGGTTAATTTCCCAAAAAAGTGTGATCTTAAAAATTAATTCAAATTCCTCTAATTTTTCACTTTACCATAAGGAACTTTTAGTCCATGTCTCCTACTAATGGCATCTCGAAGAACCCTTCCATCAGCAACAGAACCTTCCCAACTTGGAAGAACATTAACAAAATGCATATCAGGTGTACAAACACCTAACATATTTGTTGCTATGTCACCTTTTCATGTTCAATATCTAGGTTTATCTAAAGCACCTAAGCAATTCTACATCACATGTATAAAACCTTGGGTTAAGATACTATATTTAAATCTAAATCAACTAAATTATGTACGAGCTATATATAGAACTCGCTCTAATACCTTGAACCATTTCCATCTTGGGTCTATAGAATTAGTTGTAATTGGCTCTGCCTTTTTAACTAACACATCTTGTAAGCGTATGATAGCATTTAAAACATTGTGAAATGCTGCTAATGGTTTCCCTGGACCTATTAAAGTGATGCTTGATAACTCAATTTTTAAGGTGATAAGAAATGATATGTAAAAACATTGCCACTTGCTCAGCAACAAGCATGTTCCTTGACGACTTCAATCCCCCTAAAGCTTGTAACATCTCACATAGTTTAAAAAAGGTAATTCTATTCATCCTAACTTGTTCAATATAGGTCTCGTCACTAGCATATACAAGTCTTTTCACATAATCTCGTTTTGCATAAAAATATAAAATATAGGATCTAATCCTTTTTCTATAAGTATATAGGCTATGACACCCAATGCAACTAAGAACCAACTCGCAACTTTACACATTTGCAATCATATTGTCAATGCAAGACCAATTCTTTTACGCCTCTCACTTTGTACTATTAAAGGCAGACAAGCCATTACTGCAAGGTATTAAAGTGTTATATATCTTCAAATCGTAGCAAAAGGGTCACATTTCTCCAATACTAATTTCAATAACAGTAAACAAAATCAAAGAGTTTAGTTGCCAAAGAACTTACAGTGATTCAGTGAATACAAGACGCTCAATTGTGAGTGGAGGAAGCAATCAAACAAGCCAAATAAGAAGAGGAAGCAATAACACACTGTCAAAGAAAAATGAAAAATACATATTATGAATCTTTACAAAGCACAAAATAGAAATTACAACTATCTTTGCAAGTAAAAAACTTGAAATTCATTTCTTTATCAATCACCCAAAAAAGAAAAAAAAAGAAAGAAAAGAAAAGAATGTGTTTTGTGGATTTGATTAATTAATGACTGATGTTTAATAATTATTTTCTAAAAAATACCCATTTAATACATCCACATCCAAATTACATAGTTTCCAGTTCTACAAAAATATACATATATTATATTAATTTTATTAAAATTTCGATCTTTAATTTACCTTTTAAAAAGTTTGTATTCATCCTCACATTGTAATTAACTAATGTTTTATTTGAATTAATAATTGTGGATAGAAAAATATATATTATTTTGTTTGAATAGTTAAAATTAGTAAAAAGAAAAATAATAATATGAATTTAATAATTTTTAAGAGAAAACAAAATAAATAATTGAATATATTTTTTATAAAGTACATATTGAATAGTTAAATAAAAAGGGTTCAACTTCCTTAACGTAACATTTCACTTAAACTAAAAAAGGTATTTAAATAAGGTCTTAATTTCTTTTAGTTTGGATTAACTCAATTCGATTATAAGTATATAGTGTGTTAAATATCTTAAAAATTATGTATTTAAAATATTCGATTATTATTTTTATTTAAATAAAATCTAAAACTCCATACACGTTACATTCTTACCATAAAATGATTTGTTTGTAGCATTTTACTTTTTTTTTGTTTCATTTGTTGAGATAACTTTTATATTTGAATAAAAGAAGTTCAACTCTCCTATTAAAAGTAATGAGTTCACATGCAGTTTTGGTATTACTATTATTAATTTTAAAAGTTTAGTTTAAAAATATACTAAATTCAATACACTATATTAACAATTGTAGATAAAGGTTTTTTTTTTGAAATAAAATATGTTGGTAGTGTTAATTATAATTTTTAATCAAACAATATAAGTAATATAAAACATTGTGTAAAGACCAAAATTAAATATAACATAAATTAAACATATCGAAAATAAAAATAGTTTAAAAATATATTAAAAGATTAAAATAGTTTTAAATGAAACATATTGAAATGAAAACATATCAAAAATTAAATATAACCAAAATGTTATTGTTTAAAGTAAAAAGATCAAATTCGAATTGTAAATGTGGTTTAACATGTATATATTGTCTTTCCCGTATTACTAGAAAAGAGTAATGGTATATTCATTTCAATGGAGATATTTGTTTATGTCCCTTTCCTTTGTTCATTTTTTTGGTTGTTGTTTACTCTTGGCATTTGGCAGCCTAAGAGGGTGTGCTGCTCCTTACCTTGGCAATCTACCTTTCCATTAACAAATTTCATCTTTCCAAAGTTGTACACATAACCAACTTGCAGCAAAGACATTGGGAGGGTATTGTTACCTTAGCACACCCTTGAATGATATTTTTCCCCTTCTTGTTGCTACCTTTAACCACTCATTTAGATAAAACACAAACCATTCCATTATTTCAAGAGGATTCATATTTAACACATAATGGTTCCAACTAAAAAATCCAAATAAAAATAAACTTAACAAAAAACCAAAGGCAAAATGAATGGAAAACATGAAACCAATAAAACTAAAAATAACACATAATATTACATAAGGTTGAACAATTAAAGCATACTCATCTAGCATATGACTAAACTAAAATGACTCAAGCAAGTAGTGCAAACACTCAACAACGATAAAACATGGAAAAATAATTTAGGGAATGATTTAAGGTATATCACACTAGAAATGCAAGTTTCGTAAGATTACATGGTCAAAAAATGAACAACAATAGTATTAAACAGCAACAACCCTTACTGTCTGTTCATTTTCCTTGGATTACTCTTATTCAATGCCATGTTCGACAAACCATCTAAATGCTAACACAGACTTTTGAAATCTAACAAAACATGTCCTTCAATAGAAGAAATTTATGCTACTACATCAGTTCTACCTACAAGTTTATTTTGTCTTAGAAGTTCATGTCCGCATTTAAACTGTTCTATGTGAACGCACTTTATCAATTTTACTTGTTTGCACCAACATTTTTGTGTAAGGATTAAATTACTTAGTTATATCATCATTCAAATACTTGAAAATTTTGATTGATCTTTTAAATTTTATATTGATGTTAAAGTGTATATAATTTCTATTACATCGAAATTAGATTGGATCTAGAAATTCAAAATATTTTTACTTCAATATCAAAATCAAAGGGGTTTATGAGTAAAAATCATTTAACTACAAAAATAATTTGAAGGTTTGTTTAAATAGAAGGTAAAATAGTTTAAGGATTTTTAAAAGTACATTAGTCAAAATGAATCTAGATTTTGATTTTTCATATTTTTCTACATGCTAATGAGAAAGGCTTGCATAGATGGCTAGACTAGAGTGAGAAACACAATGTTACAAGTTGTATCAAGCAGTGAAATACCTATTTTCCCTCAATTTTATGAGCAACAAAACAAGGAACAATGAGAAACGCAATGTTACAAGTTCAAAAGCACAATAATTCAGTAAATCATGATAAGATACAACATGCACTACTCACAACTGAACATGGCATCGAGAAATAGTGAAAAAAAATGTTGTCAGAAGAGAAACACGGGCACTATTAGCTTCTGAAGAAATCAAATAGATGAAACCTAGAAAATGAGAATATAAATGGATAAAGAACTAATCATTCCAAGAAAATGTCCTTAGCAACCATGTAAATGCCAGATAAAATCTTCAGCTTTTGAATAAATCAAAATAGATGAAAACCAGTGGAAAAATGAGGGTAATGAACGATTGTCTGCAACTCAATACAAAAATCTTATGATGGACTGGTGATCAAGTTATAATGTATCTATCCAATCAATTATCAACATTATGAAGGATACCTTTAATTTAAATTGTGTAAAACAGATGAAGATAGGTACAAAATATGATCATGCTTTCATTAGTTTTTAAAGAGAATTACTATACAACCTTAGAAAATAAAAACTCAATTATCTGTTTCCTTCAAAATGTAGGGACAGACTAATAACAATGAAAACCAGTAGAAAGTTACAACTACAAACTTAAATATTAAATATTCGAGATTCATTGTGCCAATTTGATATTAAAAAAATTGAAACTTTGAAATATTAAATGAACAAAGCATACTAAATCAAATTAGATTTAAATTAAATATAATATCATTGAATCACTATACAAATACAATAAATATTTAATATTCCAGTTAGTAATGCAAGCAAGAAGACAAAAAATAAAAAAAAATCACTATCAAAATTCAAGAATCACTATCAAAACACCATGAAAGGGACATTGAAGTTCAATAATATAAAACCAGTATCAGTATTCAAAACTAAAAAGAAACCTATTATTTCTACTAATTTAACAAAAAAATTAAAAAAAAGGAAATCAAAATAGGAGAAAAGTTACTTGAGGGAGGACTGCTCACATCGAACCACTCTCCGATTGTTTCTCTTATCAAGTTTCCACCTCAATCGAAAGCAAGAGAAGGCCTTGTTAGGGTTTGTCAAAGGGAGATAAGGTTGGTGAGGATAGAAGCATGAAAAAGAGGGAGATATGGTTGGGTGGAAATGGGAAGAAGCATGAACAAAAAGGAAAATGCTTCAGACGTGAGAAAGAAATGAGGGTAAAATTGAAAATTTGACCAATTTTTTACCCACCCATTCCCTAAATCATTATTCCATAGGGAGACCACCGAGTGGTAAACAACACTTTTGCCTTAAATAATCCCATATGGAATAGGGCTATAATAGCTCATTACAACCAACCAAACAATGGCTTAGTGATGGGGCTACTAATGTATTAGTATTACAGCCAACCAAACATGACCTAAAACACAACATCGAAGCATATCTTTGAGTACCTGAATCACTCGCTTAGACTGACCATCAGTCTGAGGATAAAATGCGGTGCTAAAATGCAAATGAGTACCTAGAGCATCATGCAACTTCCTCTAGAATTGATATGTAAACCGCAGATCTCTAACCAAAATGATAGAAATTGGCACCCCGTCTAATCTGACAATCTCAGCAACATATAACTTTGCCAATCTATCGAGTGATTAATCTGTATGCACTAGAATGAAATGCGTTGATTTCGTCAGACGATCAATAATGACCCAAACTGCATCTTTCTTTCTCAGAGATAAAGGCAATCTCGATACAAAATTTATCATGACGCGCTCCGATTTCCATTCAAGAATCATCATTGGTTGTAACAAACCAAAAGGTACCTGATGTTCGGCTTTAACTTGCTGAAAAACTAAACATCTCGATACAAACTTTGAGATCTCGCGTTCATACCTGGCCACCAGTACTTTTGTTTCAAATCACCATACATTTTATTGCTACCAGGATGAATAGACAAGCTACAACTATGAGCTTTCTGCAAAATCTTCTGAACGAGATCATAATTTCCTTTAAAATACAAATTATCATCGAATCCAATTTGAAAATCTTAATCAGGAGTCGATTCAATCTGTTTCCATTTGGCTAACAACACATCATCACATTTCTGAGCTTCATAAATCTATTGTAAAAACATCAGTCTAGCTTTCAACTTAGCTAAGATCAAATCGTCATTAATCAATGTCAATTGCGTGTTCAACGCTCTCTAGGAAAATAAAGATTTTCTTCTTAAAGCATCAACAACAACATTAGCTTCTCCCGGATGATAATCAATGATCAAGCCATTGTCCTTTAATAACTCGAGCCACCTGCGCTGTCTCAGATTTAAATCTTTCTGTGACATTTAGTACTTCAGACTTTTGTGATCTGTGAAGATATGACATTTTTCTCTGTATAAATGGTGTCGCCAAATATTTAAAGTAAAAGCAATTGTTGCAAGCTCTAAATCATGTGTCAGATAATTCTTTTCTTGCGACTTTAACTGTCTAGAAGCATATGCTATTACTTTGCCCTCTTGCATTAATACACAGCCCAAACCATTTAGCGAAGCATCACTATAGATAGAAAATTCTTTACCCGACTCTGGCTGAACTAACATCGGTGCCTCGGTTAACAATGCTATTAATTGATTAAAGCTTTGTTATCATTTCTCAAACCACTCGAATTTAACACTTTCTACAATAATCTCGTCAATGATGTAGCAATCATTAAGAATCCCTTGACAAATCTTTTTTAATATCCGGTTAAACCCAGAAAACTTCTAACCTCAGATACTTTTCTCGGAGGCTTCCAATCAACAACTGAAATTTTGCTCAGATCAATTCTGATGCCCTTGGTTGATACAACATGTCCCACGCAAAGTTTGCAAAACAATTCTCAAATGCTTAGGATGCTCTGTCTCCTCCCATGAATAAATCAAAATATCATCAATGAATACCACGATGAACCTGTCTAAATACAGTCTAAAAATTCTGTTCATCAAATCCATAAATATTGCAGGTGCATTAGTCAAACCAAATGACATCACAAGAAATTCATAATGTCCGTACCTAGTCCTGAACGCGGTTTTCGGCACATCTGAGTCTTTAACTTGAAACTGATACTAACTAGAACGAAGATCAATCTTTGAGAAAATTGTTGCACCTCTCAACTGATCTAAGAGATTGTTAATATGTGGCAATGGATACTTATTCTTGATCGTGACTTTGTTGAGTTGTCGATAGTCAATGCATAATCATATAGATCCGTCCTTTTTCTTAACAAATAGAATAGGTACACCCCAAGGAGAAAAATTGGGTCGAGCAAAACCCCTATCTGTCAACTCTTGCAACTATGCTTTCAACTTTTTCAACTCTGTAGGTGCCATTCTGTAAGGAGCTATCGATATCGAAGATGTTCTCGACACTAACTCAATAGCAAACTCAACCTCTTTGATTGGCGATAACCCGAGTAATTCTTCTAGAAACACATCTGGATACTCACATACCACTGTAATAGATTCTAGTTTCAACTAAAAAACTATAGAATCAAATATGAAAGCAAGATACGCATCACAACCTTTTCTAACATATCTCTGTGTTGACAGAGTCAAAATAACATTAGACATACTATCCAGTCTATCTGATTCAATCTGAAGCTTTTCACCGTCCTAAAACTTTAACACAATAAGTTTTCGTCTACAGTTCACAACAACATCATGCAGAGTTAACCAATCCATACTCAAAATCACGTCAAACTCATCAAATGGTAATAGCATCAAATCAGTCGGAAAGTTACAACCCCAATTCATCAAAGGAAAATTTTTACAAACCTTATCAACTAACACATACTGACCTAGGGGGTTTGTTACTTTAACCACAAATTCAGTGGACTCAACAAGCAATTTCTTACTTGACACTAAATTTGTGCATACATACAAATATGTTGATCCCGGATCAATCAAGGCAGTAACATCAGTATCAAAAATAGAAAATGTACCGGTGATAACTTCTGGTGCTAAAGCTTCCTCTCGTGCACGGATTGCATAAACCCTAGCTGGTGCTTGTGCCTCGGATCTCACAGTAGAGTCCTTTGTCCCACTACGGCTATTACCCATATTTCTAGGGTTTCGTGGTGGTTTAACTCTCGCAACTGTGTTGCTCGGTCGAACAGTCTGAGTTTTTCCTTTTTTAGGCCTCTCAGGGCAATCTCGCATAAAATGTTCATACGAACCACATTTAAAACATGCCCCGTCTTTCATCTTCACTCGAAAAAATATCGACATCCATATTGTTGACAATCGGGCTTATTGTTCTTAATGCTGCCAACACTTGCTACGGGCGTAGTCTAAGGTTTTGAACTCACATGCTGCTTACCTCAGTCTCTACCAGAATATCCAACTAAAGCGGATGAACGATTGTGATAATCTTTTGACTTCTTTGACGGTGATTGATATGATTTTCCCATTGACCTTTTACCCAATTCTCAAGCCTCATAATCAACTTTTCTTTTAGCTTTGTTCAATTCTTCAGCTTTGTGTGCTCGGTCAACTAAAACATCAAATTCTTTTAATCCGAGTATCCCAACTAACAGCTTTATATCATCATTCAATCCATCTTCAAACCGTTTACTCATGACAATCTCGGTCACTACACTCTATAGCATACTTACTCAATCGAACAAATTCTCTTCCATACTCAGATATGGTCATCTAACCCTATTTAAGCTTGAGAAACTCTTTTCATTTCTTGTCAAGAAACCTTTGACTTATGTATTTCTTTCAAAACTCAGTTTGAAAGAATTCCCAATCTACCCGTTCTCTTGGCACCACTAAAACCAAGGTGTTCCACCACTGATAAGTTGGGTCTTTCATTAAGGATACGACACATTTCACGTACTTTGCGGTGTATAAGATAATTCGTCAAAAACCCTGATTGTGTTTTCTAACCAGAAGTTGGGTTTTTTTGGATCATCTACAGATGTAGCTCTAAACTCCTCAACCCTATATTTATGGATTTTATCAACTGGCAACTAGCTAACCCGTATTGGTTCCAAACCCTGAAGAACTACGGGGATCGATTGGAGAATAGGTGGGGTGGAGGTTGTTGAGCCATAGGGTTCGTTTGTATGAACTTAGTAAACCACTTATTCATCATTTGGAAGAAGGCTTCCTTAGCCTTTCCTTATCAGCCCTCAGATACAGCCTACTACCACTCGACGCTACCTCGTGAATGGAGGCTTGCACATTACTTTCAGCCTCATCAGAATCGACTCGGTTGGATGACATTTTCTATATGAAAACATAGTTCAAAACGAGCTAGGAGTTATCACATTATCACAGGTTATATAATGACATGTATTTCTAGACCCATAATCTGAGAATCGACTAAACTGTAACTCTGATACCACTAAATGTAATACCCCTAATTCATATCTGTCGTCAAAATAGGGTTATAGAGCATTATCATAAAAAGGTAACTTAAAATCATTCATTTCCAAATATTTCATAATCATAGCAAAAATCCATTCTAACACATGCATATCGTCCCTTATTCGATCCCTCGAGGCCTTAGAAACACTTTAGAAATAACTCGGGACTAAATTGAGAACTTATGAAACATTAAGGAAAAAGTTGGAAAACTTCACACTGTAGGGGTTACATGGCTGTGTGCTTCACACGGTTGATATAGACGCCCATATCTCAGGCAGTGTAAAATTTGAAAAAGAGACACACGACCGTGTCCTAGCCCGTGTCCGTGCCCGTGTAAATCTCTGACTTGGGTTACACGGCCAAGCCACAAACTTGTGTGCCAGGCTGTGTAACTCTCAAAATGGCCTCACACGCCCGTTTGCCAAGCTGTATGGTAGGCTGTATAACTTTCAAAAAACAACCATTAAAAGCTACACGGGGCACATGGCTGAGACACACATCTCAGTGTGCGTGGACAAGAAATAGGCCAAAATCAAGTCATTCCATTCACTCATTTTCAACAAGTACCTCCAAGCCAAATGCACCTAAGAACAAGGTACCAAAACATGCATAATAAGACCATTTCAATAGACCATAAATCCATACAACCAATATGTCATTAAGGCACCTTAATCACAATTTATCAAATCTATCCAAACATATGCATAATTGACCATTCAACTAGCATTCATATCTAACCTATTTCCATTCCAAAACTTACCACAATTGACCACATTGCAAACATGCCAACACATACCACTTTGGTCATAAAATCATGCATCAATTTGACTATATAAACATCAACCATTAGAGCATCTGAGTGCCAAAAGCACACCAACCAAATTACCATATTTACAAGCCAAACATAATAACTAGTTCATCAAACACAATTCACCTATACATTCCATTATAACCATGACCAAAACATCAAAATCTACCAATATAATCTTTGGATAGTGTGATAGGTCTCCGACGATCTTCCAAATCGATCGAGCTTCCAATAATCTATAAAAATAGAAAAAACATCGTAAGTATATAATGCTTAGTAAGGTCATAAATAATGAAAATAGCTTACCATTTCAATGCATAATCTTAAAAACAAACATGAATCAATCCAACATAGCTTGGCACAAGCCTAAGCATCATCAAAAACACAAGTTAGTGATTAAACACATAACTTAGCAAAATCATCTCATGGTAAGATAAATTTCATGAACATGGCATACTTGAATTTATACTTTTCATAAACATGATTATACATACTTTGATCATCAATAATTCATACCTTTCCATAAGTTCTTAACTTAACCATTGGACCACTAACCGTTCCTTCCCTTTTCATGCTCGTTGAACCACTTAGAATAATATCGAATACGCGGGAAGCTTACACAAAGTGTGCTAAACATATGGTTGAAACCATTTCCTTTCCTTTTCCTTTACACCAATGCTCACTCGATCCACAAATGGGTCTGCTCACACAAGTTGATGGTCAAAATGTAGCTACACGATGCCACTCATACAAGCTGCCGAGTATCCGCAAGAAATGGCAGAACTCAGCCATCGGAAAGACATTCAAGACCAGCACCCGAAACATGGTAACCCTATTGACATATCATTTGTATCCTATATATTTCTAAGGTTCAAACGAGGGTCGATGTTCAACGTAACGTTGTTGAATTTTTGTCGTGACATGATATGATGAATAACATAATAGCATTTTAATCAAATAACATTAAAACGCTATTTAAACATATGAACTTACCTCAAATACAAAGATAACAAAATCAGATCACTAATCTGAGACTTTATCTTTCCCGCGATCTAGATCTGTACGAGGCTTAACTTGACCTAAATAAGCAAATTTAATTCATTTAATATTCATTCTATTCAATTCAATCCAAAATTCACACTTTTGTAAAATTATGCTTTTGCCCATATTATTTAAACATATTTGCAATTTAATCCTTAAGCTCGTAAATGAACATTTATGCAATTTCATACTTATATCATGCTTTTCGATGTACCTAGTGACTCATCAACCCACACAAATCATCAAGTTACAATTTCATCATGATATTTTACTACTTTTACACATAAGTCCCTAAATGATAATTTCATCAAAAATCACTTAACAAAAGTTGTTTGTTTAACAACAAGGATTCATAATCTTTCATAAATTTTCAAGAATCACACAAACACATTCATGGAAAAACCCTAATCCTTTACCAAATTTGCAAATTAGTCCCTAGGCTAGCTAGATTAAGCTACAACGACTTTAAAAATATAAAAATCATTAAAAATGGGACAAAAATACTTACATGCAAGCAAGGAGAGATAGTTGAATGTTGAAAGCCCTAAATGGAGTTCTTTCTTCTTCAAGTTCGATGGAGAAAGAAGATGAATGAAAAAAATAGAATTTGTTTTGTTTACTTTAACCTTAATTACCTAATTACTAAAATAACCTTTAAAAACTTTAATAATTTCAATAAAACCTATCCATGAATGTCCACTAACACATAAATGGTCTAATTAACATATGAGTCCTCTTACATTAAAGTTCTATAGCCATTTGATACATTTAACTAATAGAACTCAACTTTTGCACCTTTTACGATTTACTCCTTTTTACTTAATTACACATGCAAACTTTAAAATTTCTTAACGAAATTTTTATTCGACACTACTAACATATCGTAGACGTTAAATAATAAATAAAATAAATATTTTCACATTGAATTTGTGGTCCCAAAACCACTATTCTGATTTCACTAAAAACGAGCTGTTACAAAACGAGTTTCACTTGTAAAACTTTTGTGGAGGAATCACTGTTCTAATTAGGCTTCGTAGGAGCCGTAAGATGCGATCTGACAATAATATCCTCACCTCTTTCAATAAGGTAAATTTCGAGGATGAAATTTGTTTAAGGTGGGTAGAGTTGTCACATCCCATATATTTTTTATGAAAATGTGCGCAAGAATGAGAACAAAGGAACGTGTTGTCTAATGGTTTAGAGGCTTCTTAGCTATACAAGGGGTCTAAGGTTCAAGTCTTAATGTTGCCATTTTTCTATTTATTTTTTTACAATTTTTCCATATTACATAGCTGTTTGCCGTCCACCCCCCTTAGTTACCTCAAATAAGTTGATTCCCTTCCCATTTTATGAGTCAAACTTGCCTTAAGCTGGGATACATGATCTGCTTTATGCTCTTGTGTTCCCTCTCTTTCCTTTCACTTCATTCTTTCCTATTTGCTATGATTCAATGAACCTGGTCACAGTTGATCAAGTTTACCACACCCATTGTCGTCCCTACCACCCTCATTCTCTCATATTCTGTTTTTTTTTTAAATTTTTTTCACCTCCATTTCCTCTCCATTTCAAAAAGAACCACCACCCTTTTCTTTAAAATTTATTTTTCTACCAACACAACTAACCCTTGTGCCACCATCAAGAGTCCTTTAAGCCACCATTAGCACTACCCCTTTTCGCTCCTCCTCCTTTCCACAGCCCTGCCCACCGCGAGCCATCGCGGATCCTTTTTCCTCCTCCATATTATTTTATTTTCTTAATCCTTTGACCCTCTACTTCACCACAACCCCATAGCCTCTACTACAGCTGGACTGCCACTCTATCGTCATCGGATCGCCGCCGAGTCGCCACTGACGAACAAAATTCTTCCTATTTCTTCCTCTTTCTTTTTCCAATTCTTTTAGTGATTAAAACTCACATTTTCTCTTCACTCTATCAATTATTTTAGATCACTCAAATCGTCGATCTCATTCCTTTCTCAATTATTCAACCATTCCATGTTGAATCAAGTGTAACTGTGGTTATTTGGATCGTAAATCCTTCACTTAGAGATCCCATAACATGGCCAAATGGCATAGTGCCATAATGTTAACATAATATTTTATTATTTAATTAATATTTTACTAATAAGATTTCATATCAAATTTTGATAGGTCAAACGATAATCAGAAGGGAGACCCCTAACTTCGTAGTTGGAAACCCTCTTTTGAAAGTCCTAGATCGTGGGGTAGGTGTTGAGATAATTTTAGTAATAAACCATTTAAGTGACAAAATATCATCAAGGAATCTTAATTAATAAACTTTATTTCTGTGCTAGATTTTCTTGCGAGATAGATTGAGTGAAATCACTATTAAGGATTGTGGCAATCAGATCTACAATATAAGGTGTGGGATCTAAATCTTTAATTTTTGTTTGATAGGTCACTTTCATTTTTAATAATATGCTAATAAATCCAAGATTTAGAAGGAAATCCACGTAAGTGATCCTAAATTACGAGTTCATGAAAACTATGATTTGTGATGTGTTGATGTATGTGATGGTAACATGTGTGCAAATCTCAACTCTATGTTATGTGATGCATGGCTTAATTGATATGTGATGTATGAAAATTTGAGCATGTTTACATGCAAATGCGTAAAATTGAGAAATATGCGTTACGTGAGACTATGAGCTTGATTACATGAAAAATGATTATATGTGTTAAATTTGAAAATGGTCGTATCTCAAGCATGGGGTGGGTCTTGTGGAAGGTGGAAATTATGTGGCAGTTTATCTGCGATTATGTGTTCGTTATTGGAAATTATGTGGTGGCTTGACCACAATGTGTTATGTGGCTATTTTCGGTATTTATGTGGTGGCTTGTCCACAAATGTTGTGTTATTGGATGTACGAGTTTTGGCGAACTCGATATTGTATGTAGCGGAGATGGGTAGGAAATTCTTCAAAATGTTTAGTGTTACATAAGGATGTCTCAATATATTCATGTTTGTGTATTAGTGATGATATGAGATTTCTGTGAAAATTGTATGTATTTAATTAATTGTATAACACCCCAAACCCGGTCTAAACGTTATGACCGAATCTGGCGATGTCACATTGTAACACCCCTTACCCGTATTTGACGCTGGAATAGGGTACGAGGCATTACTAGAAGACATACATTTGCATATGTATTAAACCGAGTTACAAAATTTCATCCGAATTAAAATTTTCAAATTTTTAACGTGCTTTTATAATTATTTACAACATATCCTCGAAATATTATATTCATAACAAATAGGGCCTACGAGACCCGATACTTACTCATGTAATTCAAAACTTCATTTCCATTTCATTCAATTCACAATTTCTCATGTTCACAATTCAAATCAATTTCTCAATCCAATATATATTTCAATCATCTAAGAATATAATTCAAGTTACACGAACTTACCAGGCTAAATTGCAGAAATACCAAAATTTAGGGACATTTTGGTAATTTTCTATTTTCCTCGAATTTCCACCCAATCTTGATATAAATTAATATTTCATTCAATTTATTAATTTAAATAATAAAAAAATTCATTTCATGCAATTTGGTCACTTTTTGACATTTTTACAAAATTACCCTTAAAATTTTACTTTTATTCAATTTAGTCCCTAAACCTAAAACATGTAAATTAGCTATTTAAAAAAAACTCATATTAGCTTAATATTCACATATATTTTCCTCCTCCTCCACTCCATTCCACATCCTTGATATATACATAATACCACTATTAACTTGTTTACTCATAACAAGCTGGTCACTTGAGTCATAGTCACTAAATTAATTATATGTTAAGCTAAAAAACTCCAAATTGAGATATGAAAATTTTATTTGAAACTAGACTCACATATATTATTACCATAAAATTTTCAGAATTTTTGATTTAGCCAATAAGTACAGTTTATTCTTTAAAATTTCCCCTGTTTCACTATTTGATAATTCCGACCCCTCTTCACTAAAAATTAATTATCTCTTTCTACAGAATTTAGATGATGTTTCCATTGTTTCTATTGAAAATAAACTCATTAAGGATTTTAAAAATATAAATTATAACCCATAATTATTTTTTAAAAATTTTTAATGATTTTTCCAAGTCAGAATAGGGGAACCCGAATTCATTCTGACCTTGTCTCACAAAATTTATTATATCTCATGATTTACAATTTTATTACTTACACCGTTTCTTCTATGAGAAACTAGACTCAATAATATTTATTTCCATGTTTTATTCATACTCTAATTCTAATTCCACAGTTTATGGTGATTTTTCAAAGTTAACCTACTGCTACTGTGCAAAACTGTTTTAGTGCAAAATGTTAATTTCTAGGTGTATAACTCCCTTATTCCCTTTCTCTATAATATTTCCCATCACTTTCACTTATTTCTCTTCACTAATATATCAAGAAAATAAGACCTTATATAAGAAAACTCTACTATAACATTATTTCCATGCTTTTTCAATAATATCAAACTTAAAAATATATTGAAATCTTGATGTTCTTACCTTATGCTATTGATTTCAATCTTTAACTTGATTTTCTCTCTCCTCTAGCTTCTATTTCTTGAATCTAACTTGATATTCTAGCTCCCCATTGTCTCCTTGTTATTCTTCTCTCTTGGAAGCTATGGAAATTCTTTTGATTTCTAGGTGAAAATGGTAAATTTTTGGTGGAAGGACCAAATTGTAAAGAAAGCAAAACTTTCTTTATTCTCCTCTCTTCTCATGTTAGTTGCATGGAAATATGGTGGAATGGATGATTCTTCATATTCCTTTTCTTATATATACTAAATAAAATACTAATAAAATAATAAAATATCATTTAAAAATCAAATTAAAATATTAATAAACTAATATTTATTTATTTAATTAATATAAAATATCTCCAACATCATCATTAGCTTCTAGATTTCTCTCTCTTATAATTGACCATTTTGCCCTTTATAATCTTTAAAAATTCCATCATTGAGTCATCACTTAATTTGGTAAAATTGTGATTTAGTCCCTCAAAATTCTTCACCTTTTCAATTTGGTCCTAATTCATCCATTTTCCTTAGTTTCTAGATTATTCCACTCTTAAAATATTTACACTATTGGTCCTTCAACTTTTTTGTATTTACACTTTAATCCCTTAAATTTTGAGTATTTACTCTTGGGCAACAAAACTTTTCTCACTTTTGCGATTTAATCCTTTCTTGAATTAATATGTCATAATATAATTCCCAGTGTTGCCATAACTCAAAATTTCCCTTTTCGTCACTTTATTTCCTTATTTTACTATCAAGAATACCTACTTTCTTACCGTAGTAATTTTCGGGGTATTCCAAATTGGATGTATTTATTTGATGTGTTTAGACGCATGTTATATATATATATATTATGTTTTGATCTTGCATTGAGCCTTTTAAAGCTCACCTCCATTACCTGTGCGTTACAGATAATCCTCGTGGCTATGACTCAGATTCGATCATCAGAGAAACTCTCTAAAAAATGGTTTTTTGGTTGTTGATTTTTAAGATGATTTGGGACTTTTATGAACTTTATGAGTTTATTTTGGATTTTATTCCGAGGTAATAATTGAACTGTGGCATGGAGTTTCCTGCTTTAAAAACTGTGGAAATTGGATATTTTGCATTAGTTTTGATATGAATTAAACGTGTTAATGGTTTCTTAATAAAATCCATTTTCCACAAACTCAATTGATCGAACTTGAATTTTTTATGATCATCACAGTGTTTTACAAATAACAAATAAGACTTCTTTCAAAGTAATGCTTTAAAACATCATATTTAAAGGGGAATATGAACACGCATTTTCAAAGATTAGATCCATTTATTTCAATTCAAGTTTTCGCTATTTCTATGGCCTATGTAATTGCTTAGATTGGGCCGTAACGTCTATTCCCGATTTGAGGGGTTATAGTGTGGCCCAGGGACATGGCCGTGTGGGCAAACTGTGTACAATTCGAAATTTGGGTCACATGGTCGTGTTACAAACCATTTGCCAGACTGTGTATGATTTGAAATAGGGTCACACGGCCGTGTCTTCGAACCGTGTAACAACCTGAAGCTGTGTGGAAAAACCTGCACCTAAAAATCAATAAGATACACAACCATGTGCGGCACACAGCTGTGTGGCAGCTCGTGCCCCAGGTCATGTACACCTAAAATGACTTCCAAAACAAGCAAAAACAATGCCCATTCCTTAGGTGCCAAGCCAAACCAATTTCAACCATTCACATACCTTCAAGAAACATTCTAACAAGCCTAAAACATACTAAAACATTCAACCTAAGGGCCTAACCAATTTACCCTCATACCACAATTTAAACATCCAACAAATCACACACTCAACAATCACAAGTTAATACTTTAAAGATACACATAATACGCCAAATCATTCATTTCATCACAACCATTTTACAATATTTCAAGTTAACTTCATAAGGCATAAACAAAATAACCAAAAGCATTTATAATCAGAACCTTAAGCCAAAGAGACCAAATATATTTACATAACCACAAAGATTTCGCAAACCAACATTTAAACATTATCAACATGAAAATAATAACTAAAAGTGTAACACCCCTAACCCGTATCCGTCACTAGATTAAGGTTACGAGGCATTATCGAACAAAACACAGTTCAGCACAGTCATGTATTTCATTAACAAATTACTAATCATACTATTTTATAAACCTATGCACATTCGCATACCAAGCCATACTAACCCATCTCCCACGGTTTAATATTCATTCTCATATAAGACAATAGTTAACATTACAATATGGAAAAATATACTTTCGATACTACCAATTTATACAAAACTCACCATAATAACAATAGCCATTTCTAAGCACAATTGCCGAATCAAAACATATCAAATTCATATGCTAAGCATCATACCAAAATTACATATACACAACCAATTCATTTCTCATCCATTCAGTTATCAAATTAACGCAAAAGTCATACCAGTATAACAATTAAATCCCACAATTTTTATAACATCTCATGACCAAATAATACTAGTAATAAGACACTTTATAATCATCCTTATGACCACATATATTTCACAAAACATAATCGTCATTCACCATTAACTACGTACCAAAATGACCAATTCACAAGCAATGACATAATCATCTCATAGCTTATAGGAACATGTACCACAAATCAAAAACACATCCATCAACTACCTTATCATCACACAAAACGAATTGCCACGATCCATCACACAAAATATACCATAACATACTTCCTAAATTGAGCTAATTACATGGCCGATTATACATCATCATTAACTTCACTTTCAAGCCATTTCGCATGGCTACATATATACAAATCAAAATGAACCATATCGAAACTAGCCTATACATGCTATATGTCAAAAGTACAAACTTTTAAAGTACCGAAATAGCGATCGATAGTGTAACGATGTTCCTGGATGATCCCTGAACTCGAGCTAGGTTTTTATAACTATAAATTAGAAAAAGAATGCACAAAGTAAGCTTTGAAAGCTTAGTAAGTCATAAGCAAATAATTCATCACGAGAACATAAGTAATTTAATTCAAAATTGACCAAAATTTAGCTAATCTCACACACTTACCTTATTTTTCAATGAACATATAAACCTTATACGTACCTGAGTCATTTAGCTCAAACTCACAGTCGGACTCATTCTGAAATTCCTGTTGAACCATTCAGAATCGTTAAGGATACTCAAAAGCACATATATCACATACAATGCCATATCCCAGATATGGTCTTACATGTTATCACATATCGATGCCTCTGTCCTACATAGGGTCGTACACGAATCATATAGATGCCAATGTCCCAGACATGGTCTTACACGAAATCATACCCCAGAAATCCTAATGTCATGAGATACGTATCCTATACTATTCCTATGGTTTGTACGGAGCTTTCGGATGTCGTAATTCAATCAATTCAAGCTCGAAAATGTTCATCCCATGCTCAGATCAATTCGAATATATATATATCAATACATACAATTCAATTCGGCTACATATAATACATTTGAATTTAAAAACATTTAATTACTTATGTAATGACCTCGTACAGAAACTAACGGATCGAAATGACTATTCGACAACTTTCGACTTTCCCCAATCTAACTCTGATTTCTTTCTTTCTTGATCTAAATCAATTCAAATTTAACTTATTTAATCACATATCCATTTAATTTCATCCAAAAACACATAAATGAGCATTTTGCACTTTAGCTCTTAAAATTTCACATTTTTTCAATTTAGTCCTTATTTCAAAAACAAAACAAAATACACAAAATTTCATCATGCTTATGTTCGGCCAAATTTTCCCTAGGTCCCTAGTATCCCATTAATTCCATTTATTTCACATTTTGACCCCTCAATTTATAAATTTCACAATTTAATCCTTAATAAGCATTTTTATCAAAAATCACTTAATAAAATATGATAATCTATTAAAAATATTTATTTTTCATCAACAAACAACAAAAAGATTCAATATTCATCAATGACATTTCACAAAATCATCATCAAATTCGAAAATTAAAGCATGAGCTAGCTAGAATACGAAACAACGATCTCAAAAATGTAAAAATTATCAAAAATCGAGCAGAGAACATACCCAAATCAAGCTTCAAGAGTGCTGAATATTCAAAGCTCAAGAACCCTATTCTCTTTTGTTTTAATTTTATTAACTTATATTTCTAATTTATAAAATTAACCTTGGTTAAAACATTATAAAATCACATATATTAAGTCCATTACCGTCCACTAACCTTAATAGTGGCCTAATTCCATTTTAAGGACTTTAGAATTAATAAACCATAGCAAATAAGTACTTTAACAAATAGAAAGCCACTTTTTCATTTTACGCGATTAAGTTCTTTTTATCAAATTAAGCACACAAATGGTAAAATTAAATCACAAAATTTTCACACATATCAAATAACATACTGTAAATACCAAAAATAATATTAAAGTAATTTTGCGACCTCACATTTCTGATTTTACTAAAGTCGAGCTGTTACAACTTTCCCCTTTAGGGATTTTTGTCCCTGAAAATCTTACCAATGAATAGGTTTGGATATTGCTCTCTCATAGCATCCTCGGGCTCCCACATAGCTTCTTAAACCCTGTATCGATGCCATTAGACTTTCACTAATGAAATTTTCTTATTTCTCAGTTCTTTAAGCTCACGATCTAAAACTTAAATCAGTTCTTCTTTGTATGTCATATCAGACTGAATCTCAATCTCAAACAGGGAAATCACATGTGAGAGATTAGATCGATATCATCAAAGCATCGATACATGAAATACATTATGAATCTTTTCTAATCCAGGTGGTAACAATAATCTATAAGAAACTGGACCGATTCGCTCGATAATTTCATACGTCCCGATGAATCTCGGACTTAACTTGCCTTTTCTGCCAAATGTAAGTATTTTCTTCCACGAAGATACTTTCAAAAACACTCGATCCCTAATATGAAACTCAATATCTTTTCATTTTCAGTCTGCATACGATTTCTGAGGATCTGACGCTACTTTCAGACTATCACGAATCACTTTCACTTCCTGTTCAGTCTCTTTAATCAAATCGACCCTGTGAATCTTATTCTCACTGAGCTCAGTCCAATACAAAGGTGTTCGGCATTTGCGACCATACAAAGCTTCGTAAGGTGCCAATTTTATACTCGATTAATAGCTACTATTATACGCAAATTCAATCAACAACAAATACTTTTCCCACGTACCTTTAAACTCAAAAATGCAAAATCGTAACATATCCTCAAGTATCCTAATAACTCACTCGGATTGTCCATCCGTGTGTAGGTGAAAAGCGGTACTGAAGTGTAGTTTTGTACCTAGTGCATCTTGCAGTTTCTTCCAAAAATCGCGATGTAAACCTCGGATCTCTATCCGAAACAATAGAAATAGGTACTCCATGCAATCTCACAACCTCGAAAATATACAACTCAGCTAACTTATCAAGCGAATAGTCCGTTCATACTGGAATGAAATGAGCTGATTTTGTCAATCTGTCAACAATGACCCAGATCGCATCTTTCTTTCTCGGAGATAGAGGCAATCTCGACACAAAATCCATAGTCACTCTATCCAATTTCCACTCGGGAATCATAATCGGCTGCAATAAACCAGACGGTACTTGATGCTCAACTTTAACTTGTTGACAAATCAAACATTTAGAATCGAACTTTGATATGTCACGTTTCATACCAGACCACCAGTAAAGCTATTTTAGATCATTATACATTTTCGTGCTTCCCGGATGAACAGACAAACAGCTACTATGAGTTAATTTAAAATCATCTGAATCAAATCTGAATTTCTTGGTACACATATTCGACCTCTGAATCTGAAACAATCATTAGCATCAACTTGAAACTTTAAATCAAAATTCAAATCACATTAAGCCCGTTTTGCTAACAATTCATTATCAACTTTTTGAGCTTCGCAAATCTATTGCATAAATAACGGTCTTACTTTTAACTCAGCTACAATCACACCGTTATTAGATAAGGTTAACTGAGTGTTCAATGCATGTAAAGCAAACAGAGATTTCTGAATTAAAGCATCAACAACCACATTTGCCTTTCCTAGATGGTAGTCAATCACTAATTCGTAATCTTTTAACAATTCCAACCATCTCCGCTGTCGTAAATTCAAATCTTTCTGAGTCATCAGATATTTCAAACTCTTGTGATCTGAATAGATATGACATTTCTCACCGAATAGATAATGACGTCAAATCTTTAAAGTAAACACAATAGCTGTTAATTCCAAATCGTGCATCGGGTAATTCTTTTCATCCGGCTTTATTTGTCGCGAGGCATAAGCTATGACTTTGCCTTCCTGCATCAAAACACAACCCAAACCATTCAACAATGCATCACTATAGATTACAAATTATTTACCCGACTCTGGCTGAACTAACAATGGAGCTTCAATCAATAAAGCTTTCAACTGATCAAAACTTTTTTGGCACTTATCTGACCACTCAAGCTTAACATCTTTCTATAGTAGTCTCGTCATCGAGGTTGCAATTATTAAGAAACCTTTTACGAATGTCTATAATAACCGGTGAGTCCCAGAAAGCTTCAGACTTCAGATACATTTTTCAGAGGCTTCCAATCCAATATTGCCGAAATCTTACTCGGATCGAATCAAATACCCGATGCTGACACAATATGCCCCAGAAAACCAACTTCTCGTAACCAGAACTCACATTTACTAAATTTTGCAAATAGTTATCTATCTCACAAAGTCTGTAGCACTATTCTCAGATGTTCAACATGCTCAGATTCATCACGGGAATAGATCAAGATGTCATCTATAAACAAAATAATAAATCTATCCAAATACGGTCTGAAGATCTGATTCATTAGGTCCATAAAAATAGCAGGCGCATTCGTTAGTCCGAAAGGCATAACTAGAAACTCATAATGCCGTACCTCATTCAGAAAGTAGTTTTCGACACATCGAAGTCTTTAACTTGCAGCTGATAATAACCTGATCTCAAAATCTATCTTAGAAAACACTGTAGCCTATTTTAGCTGATCAAACAAATTTTCTATTCGTGGCAAAGGATATTTATTATTGACGGTCACTTTATTGAGCTGTCGATAATTGATGCACATTCTCAGAGTTCTTTCTTTCTTTTTCACAAACAAAACCGGTGCACCCTAGGGAGAAAAACTCGGTCGTGCGAAACCTCTATCTGTCAACTCTTGCAACTAAGCTTTCAACTCTTTTAATTCGGTCAGTGCCATTATGTACGGAGCTATCGATATCAGTGTTGTTCTCGGCACTAACTCAATACCAAATTCAACTTCTCTAATCGGTGGCAAACTCGGTAACTCTTCTAAAAACATATCCGGGTATTCACACACAACTGGTACTGATTCAATCTTCTTTTTGGTCACTTTAGAGTCGATTACATAGGCAAAGTAAGCTTCACAATCCTTTTTATCATATTTTCAAGCTAACATCGAAGAAATCACTATCGATAAACCATTCAAATCATCTGATTCAATCCGGATAATCTCATTATTCTGACATTTCAAATCAATCGTCTTCTGTTTGCAGTTTACAATAGCATCGTACAGTGTTAACCAATCTATACCCAGAATTATATTGAATTTGTCGAATGGCAACAACATCAAATCGGCCAGGAAATAGAAATCTCGAGTCATCAACGGACATTTCTTGCGTACTTTATCAACCAAAACACACCTGCCTAAGGGGTTCGATACTTTAATCACAAATTCAGTAGACTCTACAGGCAAAGTTTTACTAGATACTAAAGTCTCACATACAAAAGAATAAGTTAACCTTGGATCAGTCAATGCAACAACACTAATATCATAGAGAGTGAAAGTACTGGTAATAACATCTAGGGATGAAGCTTCTTCGTGAGCGCGAATAGCATAAACTTTGGCAGGTGCGCGGGCTTCAGATCTAACAACAGTGTCTTTAGTTCCCCTCTGGCTACCACTCACATTACCCGGGTTTCTGGGTGGTCTACCTTTAGCTACAGGGTTACTCGGCCTCGTATTCTGCACTGTATCTTGCTCGGCCAACTCAGGACTTTCATAGATGAAATAATCTAATGATCCACATTTGAAACAAGCCTGATAATTCAACCTACAATTTCCAGGATGTCGTTTACCGGAATGTTTGCACTGAGGTTGATTTGGTTTGACATTTCCAACACTAGCTATTGAAATAGCTTGCGAACTCACAGTTGGTCTGTCTTGATCTCGTCTAGAAAACCCATAGTAGCCTTTGAACGACTAAAATCATCTCGGAACTTCTTTGATGCTAACTTAAATGACTTACTCGACGATATTTTTTGTGAATCTCTAGCTTTAAAGTCAGCTTTTCTTTTCTCTTTCCCAAGTTGTTCAGCTTTGCATGCTCGCTCGATGAGTACCACAAACTCTTTTATTTCCAGAATCCCAAATAACAGCTTAATGTCTTCATTTAAACCGTCTTCAAATCTTTTACACATTATAGATTCAGTCGAAACACATTTCTGGGCATATTTGCTGAGTCTCATAAATTCCCACTCATATTCTGTAATAGTGACTCTGTTTAAACTCGAGGAATTATTTGTATTTTTTATCTATGAATCTCTGACTGATATATTTATTCTGGAATTCAGTCTAAAAGAACTCCCAGGTAACCCGTTCTTTTGGAACCACTGATACTAGTGTATTCCACCAGTGATATACAATGTCCCTTAGCAAAGATACAACACATTTGATACATTCATCAGGAGTACAAAATAATTCATCGAACACCTGAATCGTATTATCAAGCCAGAATTCAGCTTACTCAACATCATCATCAACAGTAGCTCTGAACTCTTCGGCCCCATATTTTCTAATTTTATCAACCGGAGGCTTATTCAATCGTATCGGATCAGTAACTTGAGGTATCACAGGTATTTGGGGAGGAATAGGCAAGGGTGGAGGTTGTTGAGCAGCCGGATTTTTCTGGATATACTGTGTGAACCATTCATTCATCATCTAGAAGCAGGCTTGTTTAGCCTCTCCCTTGTGGCTACTCGTAATCAACCTAGAATTAGTCGGTGCTACTCCTTGAGTAGGAGTGGGCGCATTACTTTCCATATTATCAGCTATAGCTCGATCGGGATCCATTTACTATACAAAAACACAATTTAATTGTCAAGAATCATCATACTATCATAGTTTATATATATGGCATGTATAGCTAGACTCACATGCGCTACGTTAGTCCTAGAACCGACAAAATTGTAGCTCTGATACCAATCAAATGTAACACGCCTAACATGTATCCGTTACCAGATTAGGGTTACGAGGCATTACCGAACAAAACATAGTTCAACACAGTCATTTATTTCATTAACAAATTACTAATCATACCATTTTATAAACCTATGCACATTCACATACCAAGCCATACTAACCCATCTCTCATGGTTTAATATTCATTCTCATATAAGACAATAGTTAACATTACAACATGGCAAAATATACTTTCGATACTACCAATTTATGCACAACTCACCATAATAACAATAGCCATTTCTAAGCACAATTGCCGAATCAAAACATATCAAATTCATATGCTAAGAGTCATACCAAAATTACATATATACAACCAATTCATTTCTTACCCATTCAGTATCAAATTAACCGCAAAAGTCATACCATATAACAATTAAATCTCACAATTTTTATCACATCTCATGACCAAATAATACTAGTAATAAGACAATTTATAATCATCCTTATGACCATAGATATTTCACAAAACATGATTGTCATTCACCATTAACTACGTGTAACACCCCGAACCCGAGACCGTCACCGGAGTCGAACACGAGGTGTTAACAGACTTTAAAGCACTTATAAAAAAATTTCCCAGACACTGCCAATCTGCGTACTAGTCGCTTTAAAAATCATATCTTGAGTTCAGAAACTCGGAACCAAGTTCCGTAAATTTTCCCTAAAACTAGACTCATATGCTCATCTACATATTTTTTTCTAGAATTTTTGGTTGGGCCAATTAGTACATTTTATTAGTCAAAGTCTCCCATGTTACAGGGATTGACTACACTGATCTTTGCGCATTACGACTTGGATATCTCCCTGTACAGGGCTTCAATACTGATGTCGTTTGTTTCTATAGAAACTAGACTCAAATAGGAATCTATACATATATGGCATGACTCCTAATTATCTCTGGTTAATTTATAATGAATTTCCAAAGTGGAAACAGGGAATCCAGAAACTGTTCTGGCCCTGTCTTACGAGAACCTGAATATCTCTTAACATACTGTCCATATGATCGTTTCGTTACTTTCCTATGAAAATAGATTCATCAAGGTTCGTTTACATAATTTATTCACTATTTAATTCCATTCCTACTATTTTTAGTGATTTTCCAAATCTACATCACTGCTGCTGTCAGCATCTGCCTTTAAGGTAGACTTTACCTATTTCATAGTTTCCATGATTCAACTAGCCCTTTTAGCATAAATAGCACAAATTATGATAGTGATTAACCATTCCCATGGCCAATCCTTGTTAAGCATATCCACACCTCTCAATAACCATATCCATACCAAATGATTATAACATTATACTCAAACATATATAAGCCATTTTCGCATGGCTATCCAAAATTATACAAGTCCAAAGGGTCCATGACCCCCAACAAAAAGGGTAGTCCTATACATGCCATTTCGAAGTTCAACCAAAATTGTACCAAAAGGGGGGGCTTTGATAGTGTGGGCGACTTCGACTTCAAAATCCCGAGTCCGATAGCTGGAGAACCAAAATCTATAAAACAGAGAATCAAGGAGACGGAGTAAGCAATTTATGCTTAGTAAGTTTTGAGCAAGGGATTCCAGCACAACAAAAGTATAGCATTCATGTAGCTAAACGGATAATTTCATATGCACAATTTTTCAATATCATACTTACTTCACATTACCAACCCTTTTATTCATACACAAAGATCAACTTAGCCAAAGGCCGGTAGCTCATTTATCAACTGAGCAAATACTTATTTGTAAGGGCTCAACTAATTCAAAGCACATACGAAACATACCTCAATGTTGGGATGTTTCAAGCGTATTAACTGAAATTTTTACAGCAAGATCATTCATTCCCAAATCACGTACCTTCGGAATTTAACCGGATATAGCTACTCGTTCAAATGCCTTCAGGACATAGCCCGGTTATAGTAACTCGCACAAATACCTTCGGGACTTAACCCGGATTTAGTAACTCGCACAAATGCCTTCGGGCTTAGCCCGGAATTAGTATCTCGCACAAATGCCTTCGGATCTTAGTCCGGATATGGTCACTTAGCACAAAGCCTTCGGGACTTAGCCCGGACATCATTCAAATAACCATGCACATTTAACAATAAATCATGGCACATTCGTATTTCGTTTTCGTTAGCAAAACTCAAACACAAGACACTTATCATTCTTGCAATTTCGGCTCAATAGCCACACACAAAAAGCATGATTTTGATTTGCTTAAAACATGATCTAATCAAATCATAATTTAAGCTCTTTTACTCAAGAACTTACCTCGGATGTTGTCGAACGATTCCGATGGCTACTCTTCCACTTTTTCCTTTCCCTTATCCAACTGGGGTCCTCTAAGCTCTTGAGCTAATTCAAACAAATTTAACTCATTAAAGTCTCATTTTGCTAGCTTATGGCCGAACATGACAAGGAGTTTGATAGGTCATATGGCCACCCTTTTAGCTCAAATACACAATGGTCATACGCATTTTTAATCACATCAAGCAATTTAATACAATTCATTCGAACATCAAAAGAGAAGCTCAAGGTACTTAGCCCATATATACATTAGACATTAGAGTCACATGTGTACGAAATCACGAATCGAATTCAACATACTAGCTAATATTTCCCCTTAGCCGAATTTTCTAAGTCAAGCTAAAGCCATCAATAGGCTACCTATGGCCGAACATACACATAGCTTATGTACTTATTCATGTGGCTGAACATATATGTCTATGTTGGGGCCGATTGCAACACTTAATACATTCTACAAGTATGGTTACTTGTATTGACTAAACACCATTTTGTTTCAAGTTCAAAACTTGGCTAATACACACATATATACACTAGTAAAGCAACCTCTCCCTTTCCATCAATTTAACACATGCATTACTCATTAATAGACAAAAATTATATTCGGCCTTAGCACACAACTTGCTAGCCGATTCTTCTCCATCTAGCAACCAATGCACATATGTGCTCACTCAAAAATGCTAAAAGAAGATTCAAGAATCATCAATCCACCATCACATGCATCATTAACAAGCTTCATATTTAGCATGCCATGGCATTAACACAAAATCCACCTAGGCCGAATATCATCCCCATGACATAGCAAAGATTTGAACCATGGGCTAATTAGAACTCAAGCTAGCAACTAAAAAAACATGCATGAATCTCATGGCACAACCTCAAACATACCTTGATCTAGATACAAGTATGGCCAAACCTCCTCCTAATCCTCTTCCAAACCAAACATGAAGCAAGAACTCCTTCCTCCTTCCTTAGAATTTTCGGCCAAAAGAAGATGAAAAAGGATGAACAAAATTTTCTTTTCTTTTCTTTAACTCACGGCAATGGGGGGGGGGGGAAACAACTACACACTTTTTTTTGTTTCCATTTCTTTCTTACCCATACTCCTTATTTTATTTTTCCTAACATACCTCACTAACATAACATGTTTGTTACATGTTTCCACTCATAGCATGGCCGGCCACTATGCCTTAATTTGGGTAAATTGACATGCAAACCCATCATTTTCACAATATGCATTAATAGGCCACTTTGCATTTGCCTAGCACATTTCAAAATTTTCTCACATAAGTCCTATTTGATAAAATTCACTTACAATTAACAAAATTCAAACACGAAATTTTCACACATGCACATGTACATATAATGAGCATCAATTATGACGGTTAATTATTTTTTTATGACTCGGTTTAGTGGTCCCGAAACCACTTCCCGACTAGGGTCAATTTTGGGCTGTCACACTACGTACCAAAATGAATAATTCACAAGCAATGACATAATCATCTCATAGATTATAGGAACATGTACCACAAATCAAAAACTCATTCATCAAATACCTTATCATTACACAAACCGAATTGCCACCATCCATCACACAAAATATACCATAACATACTTCCCAAATTGAGCTAATTACATGGCCGATTATAAATCATTATTAACTTCACTTTCAAGCCATTTCGCATGGCTACATATATACAAATCAAAATAAACCATATCGAAACTATTCTATACATGCCATATGTTGAAAGTAAAAAACTTTAATGTACCAAAATAACGATCGATAGTGTAACGATGTTCCTGGACAATCTCTGAACTTGAGCTAGCTTTTTATAACTATAAAACAGAAAAAAAATGCACAAAGTAAGCTTTGAAAGCTTAGTAAGTCATAAGCAAATAATTCATCACGAGAACATATATAATTTAATTCGAAATAGACCAAAATTTGGCTAATCTCATAAGCATATACAGTCATATTTCTCATATAATCCACATTACCACATTAAGTAACTTCACTTACCTTATTTTTTAATGAACATATAAACCTCATACGTACCTCAGTCATTTAGCTCAAATTCACATTCGGACTCGTTCTGACATTGCCCATTGAACCACTCGGAATCGTTAAGGATACACGAAAACACATATATCACATACAATGTCATATCCCAGATATGGTCATACATGTTATCACATATCGATGCCTCTGTCCCAGACAGGGTCTTACACGAATCGTATACGATGCCAATGTCCCAAACATGGTCTTACACGAAATCATACCTCAGAAATCCTAATGTCATGCCATACGTATCCTATACTATTCCTATAGTTCGTATGGGGCTTTCAGACGTCGTAATTCAATCAATTCAAGCTCGAAACAGGTCATCCCATGCTTAGATCAATTCGACAATATATATCAATACATACAATTCAATTTGGCTACATATAATATAAATATACATTTGAATTTAAAAACATTTAATTGCTTATTAACTTACCTCATACAGAAACGAACGGATCAGAACGATTATTCGACAACTTTCGACTTTCCCTGATCTAACTCCGATTTCTTTCTTTCTCGATCTAAATTAATTTAAGTTTAACTTATTTAATCACATATACTTTTAATTTAATCCAAAAATACATAAATGGGAATTTTGTACTTTAGGCCCTAAAATTTCACACTTTTTCAATCTAGTCCCTGTTTCAAAAACAACACAATACACAAAATTTCATCATGCTCATGTTAGGCTGAATTTTCCCTAGGTCTTTAGTAGCCCATTAATTCCATTTATTTCACATTTTGACCCCTCAATTTACAAATTTCAAAATTTTATCCTTTATAAACATTTTTATAAAAAAACCACTTAATAAACTATGATAATCTATTAACAAATATTTATTTTTCATCATCAAACAACAAAAATATTGAATACTCATCAATGGAATTTCACAAAATCATCATCAACTTCGAAACTTAAAGCATTGGCTAGCTAGAATACGAATCAACGACTCAAAAACGTAAAAATTATCAAAAATCGAGCAAAGAACATACCCAAATCAAGCTTCAAGAGTGCTGAATATTCAAAGCTCAAGAACCCTATTCTCTTTTCTAATTTTTAGTGAGAAGATGATGAATAATGACTTTCATTTCTTTTGTTTTAATTTTATTAATTTATATTTCTAATTTAAAAAATTAACCTTGGTTAAAACATTATAAAATCACTTATATTAAGTCCATTACCGTCCACTAAACTTAATAGTGGCCTAATTTTATTTCAAGGACTTTACAATTAATAAACCATAGCAAATAAGTACTTTAACAAATAGAAAGCCACTTTTGCATTTGACTCGATTAAGTTTTTTTATCAAATTAAGGACACAAACGATAAAATTAAATCACAAAATTTTCACGGATATCAAATAACATACTGTAAATACCAAAAATAATATTAAAATAATTTTACGACCTCAAATTTGTGGTTTCAATACCACTGTTCCAATTTAGCTAAAACTGGGTTGTTACAAAAAGGCGCCTAGTACATGCCATTTATAACCAACAACCAAATCACCAAATCTTCTATCGTGAATGGATAGTGAGTATATGCTCTGACTTGATTCCAACTGGTCGAGCTTTTCGATGATCTACAAGGAAATAAAACAACTAACGTAAGCAACTAATATTTAGTAAGCTCGTACAAATTTAAACATATCTTATCGAATAAGAATCAATTTATACAATTTATGCACAAATTATAAGAAGATCATGTAACCATTCAATTCCTAAACACACTACAATTTCCACGAGTTAGTAAGGTTATATACATATGAAACATATAATCACACCATGTCATTTAACAATTATGAATAACCTATGCAAATGAAAACATTCATCTAATGTTCGTAACATATGATGCATACTCCACTCGATACATATTACCTGATTAACAATTTGTTGAAGGGTGCCATGATTTCTTTAAGCCAATTATATTTCTTCTTGACCTGATGCCATAATGTCTTTCAAATATGGTCTTATTTATGTTTCATCATGTTTCCATAGTGTCTTTCAACCATGGTCTTACACGTTTGGATTGTGAGGCCATAGCGTCTTTCAGCTATGGTCTTACTCATTTTTATAGCAACGAACTCAATCATCATATATATAGATAGACATTTAAATCGTAAAACAACAACTGTTTAATTTAACTAAATTACAAAATTATCTAAACCAAAGCGATTGTAGAAACTAGGCCGAAAACTATTTTGCTACTTTAGTTTTTTTGCGATCTTTGTCTGATTGATTTGTTTCTTGATCTAAATAATAAATTTAATTCAATTAACTGATTGATAGTAATTCAATTTTCGTGAAAGAAGATGTAATGATTACCATGAGATAAAATAGAATCATATTGGGTGAACGAATATCATCCCAAAGAGATCAAGGATATCCTATGAGGGTAACACACTTATGCAATGTCATTAGACGAGCACTGAGTAGTTGGTTTCATAACGGTATGTCGCTAGGGAGAGCTTAGTCATGATACTATAGTGGAATCACTTCATGACGAAATAAGTTTATTATTAATAGGCGAAAAGTCAAAACTTAATGATAAATAACTTTAGCCCTAATTGTATATGTCCAATTGGTCCCTTTGCTAGCTCATTGAAACTAGAAATGAATTGTGTGTTTCATTAGAACTAAATGGAATGAATAGGAAAAGAGAAATGGGAACCATTGAGGAATAATTATGGTTTTTTCCAAAATGGAAAATGGAATCATTTGGAAATGAATGTAGGTTTCCAAAAATGAAAATGAATATAGAATA